>NC_068411.1:18748607-19048607 GCF_023724105.1 Carassius gibelio | reverse complement strand
TTTATGCATTTAGCTGACAATTGTATCCAAAGCGGCTTACAGTGTATTCAGGCTATAATTATGATTTTTTTTTACCAGTATGTGTTCCCTGGGAATTGAACCCATGACCTTTTGCGCTGCTAACACAATGATCTATCAAAAAATCACTACAAAAAACAATAATAAAAAATGAATGAATGAGGCTTTCCCAGTGAGTAAGCAATGGAGAGTTGATTTGCTATTTTAAAGGCTTTGCAGCATATTGTACTTTGCATGTGAGCATATTAAGGGATACCCATGTATTAAACCTCTCGGAATACCTGCTTTGTTGTTTTTGTATGCGTGGTTGTGTTGATCTTTTCAGAGGACTAGACTAGACTAGACAAGGCATGCAAGAGAGAGAGAGAGTGCAGAGAAAAAGACACATTCTTTCTCTTAAGATAATAACTCATTGCAGTATGTCATCATCACCTTTTAGGGGAACTCACACAGAGAAACAGATTACTTCTTGATGCATGTTGCAAGGTTTAGTTTTAAATGTCAGTGCGTTGGTGTTCTTCACCTTTATTAATGGGGTTTGACTTTCATTTAAACTCTATGATTAATCACATGACATCTACTGTAGTTTATGGATTGTGGATGGAGAAAATATTTCTTAGTTCTTGCAGCTGAAACGGAAAAAATAATTTAGGGCCTCTTTTTTTAACAATTTCATTTGGACATGTTTAACTTTTTTGTGATTTTAGAGCAAAATTTCTTCAAAACATGAGAATTTGTGTCCCTGGATCACAAAACTAGTCAAAAGGGTAATTTTCTTTTAGACAAGAAGCTCAGTCTTTGCCAGTTGTCCAAATAAAGTTTGTAGCAATGCATATTACTAATTAAAAATTCAGTTTTGATATATTTATGGTAGGAAATTAAAAAATATCTTCATGGAACATGAGCGTTACTTAATATCCAAATGATTTTTGGCATAAAAGAAAAATCAATAATCTTGACCCATACAGTGTATTTTTGGCTATTGTCTCAAATATACCCATGCGACTTATGACTGGTTTTGTGCCTCAGGGTCACATCTGACTTTAAACCTTTTACTTTAAACCTTTTTGATAAGAATGTGAGATAAAAAACAAAAACAAATTACGGTAATTATTTTTTATCTTCAGTATTTTCAAATTATTCAGTAACTGAATGATCTTTATGTGTGTGATTTGGAATTATGAAGTGAGAAAAAACTGAAACTGTTATATTTATAAATGTTTTAAAATGAAAATACCCTAGTACACCTGCCTAACATTTTGATCAAGAAATTATCTGCGTTTGCTTGGCGTCAAAATAGATTTATAAAATTAATAATTCGTACTCTAAATTTTGATTGCAAAAGTTGAAACTGTAAATTAAAGTGCAAATAAATGTAACTTTTTATCAAAGAGAGGTTGCCATTGTTTTGCTTTTTTGTTTGTTTTTGAAAACTGCATTTGATTCAGTCAGTGGCAAAGGACACCCCTTTCTCATTGTAGAATCACATTGACATTTGACCTTTTGTGGCTTTCGTGACTTAACCTGAATTATTTTAGGCCCTAAGAGTTTTTTTTGTGTAGCTTGCACTCCTCTTCTCAAGATGCGATCCGTTTCTGTAATCAGGGATGCAAAATTAAACCGATAATGTCAATGTTTGGAGTAGAAAACATTCCGACACCCACATTTTCACCTTTGTGAATGTAAGGATACACAAGGTACTCGAGGTCCATGAAATCAAGTGGAAAAGTTGTCTCATGTCTGCTGACCTTCCGTCATAGTCGTGAATCAGCGTAGCGGCATCTTGACCTTTAAATCTGGGGTCACTCGCAGTGATACATTTACACTTACAAATGGCATATTACTCACCGTTTTGGTATATTCATCAAGAAAGTTGTGAGAAGAGTTTGATGATTATGAAATACGTTCTCACACATTCAAACGTGTGGGTTTTGAAGGTCTACCTGTCATTGGCATTGTGAATTTCCCAGCAACAGGTGTAGGAAAACTGCCTCCTGAATTTTTCCAATTCAAATTCCAGAATATGGGCCGGCAGTGTACGTCATATTCCGTCATATTCCGGTCATATTCACTCTTTCTTGTCGAGTTTCATGCTAAACCTGTGCCACACCCTCTTTCTGACACACCACGATGCTAAGCTATGTGAATGTGTGGGAAGTTGTAATTAAGGCATTGCTTGCATAACCTTTGCCTGTTTTATGCAACTTCATTCAGAGGATTTCTGATAGGGTCGAAAAATTACAAAATTATCTTCAGTAACCTTGTTCCAGACAACTGCATTCTAAACAAATGTCTGTGCTTGCCTGAAGGCCTGAGAAACTGTAGAAGATGTAATTTAGATACTGTTTTCATTCTGTTAAACCCACACACAAACTTGCAGATGTTGTGATATACTAGTGCATGAGTAAACAGCAAATACTTTCATCCGTTTAGTTTATCAAATGACTCAGAGGGTCAAGCTCATGTTCAGACAGGGATTCCCCAAACCCTTTAACACAAACTCATTGAAAGACACTGGATATACAACATAAGATGTCATTCTTAAAATGTTTTTCATGTACAATGATGTACATAAAGCAGTCTATTATAAACTAGATCAAGGCTAACATATATAGGCTTACAGTATGATTTCTTAGCCAGGTCAGAAAATATATTCAATGTTAATACATTTGGTGGTGAACTTCGGTTGAATCAAAGCTAGTTTTAATTTTTTAATTATTGAATGCATATTCAATTGTTTGTTCTTTTGGGCGTACCTCATGTTCCAGGATTTTGAATTTAGAATTATGAGTCATATCAGCTTCTTATATAAGCGGAAATGTCAGTTAGATATAATTTGACATTAGTAGAAAGGGGGTGATTACGTGACCTTTAAGCTTTTGAAACAGTCTGACAGTGATTTTTCGCTCAAGCTTTACATTAAAGAACGGTTAAGTGTACATTTGTACATAGTGTGTATACATATATGAGAGTAATAAAATAAAATGAGAAACTCAGTAATATTCTGAACCTCATTCTTGTGTTTTTCCACTGGGCTTTTCTTCAAGAATATTTAAATTCTTAAATGATGTTTAAAAGGTTTACAGACAACTTTAGACCATTAGATTATTCCTTGGTGTCTGTAATTGGATTCATATTTATTTTTTACTGTGATTATTGTCTTTGACATAAATTGAATTTAATAATGTATTATCTTTTAATTAATATTTATATAAGAAATGTTTTAAAAACATTATTAAAGGAATATATTAACAAAAACAATAGACATAAAATAACTAGAATTTATGACTCTGCAATACACAAAGTATTAAACGCTCAGGTTTGATTATTTAATTGCTTGTTAATACAATGTATATGTTTATAATGTATAGGTTTAATGATAAAGAGTTTGTGTATGAGATAATTCATGTCTAATGATGTTTTCCCATGTTAGCATGTCCACTAATGGTGGCGACATGGCTACAAAGCAGGTCTGTTTTCATGTAATATATCTTATGGTTGCATTCATAGGCCTGTTGAGTGAATGTATGGGGGTGTATGTGTGTTTGTTCTAAGAGGATATGATTCAGATGTGCTGGTCGAGAGTAGAAAGGGGATGGTCTTATCTAAATGTTTGGACAGAGACGTTTTTGTATAATGAATAATTGCATTAAGCATCACACTGCCATGTCGGTTCCTCCCCACCATGCTTGCATTCACTAATAAACCATATTACAGCAAAACCTGCAACTTTGTCCTGATTTCACTGGGCCAATAGAAGTAGGTCAGCACTAGTTGAATACACCTAGCATACTGCTTTGCATGCTTAATGAATTGATGGCACCTAAAATTGAACTGCAGTTTTATCAAATAGGCATAGTGGACTGGAAACATCACAATCCGGCTTTGATGTGACAGTCGGTAGTTTGTGTCTACATACAAAACTGACAACTTAACGTCAGAGATGGGTTTTGTGGGAAGAAGCACACACGCAAACACACTATACTTCTTCTGTCTTGTGACTGCTGGAGGTTTTGGGAACCAATAGGCTCTTTATTTAGTGTTTCTGTGTGAAGAAGGAAGGGCATTAACTTATCGCTGTCTTTATCTCTGATGCGCAGAGAATACTATGTATTAACAAACACTTCCAAACATAAACCTCTTTCATATTTATGTAGAGTTCAGAGAGGACAAAAAAATGTAATATGCTATGTGATGTTTCCTGGGTTTAGTGATACGATGGGTTCTTCAGTGCCGGATCAGTGGAGAGCTGGACGGCCGCCAAGTTTGCAGTACAGTGGTTACAGTGTGAATCAAAATGAACTTCACTCTAGAGAGAGAGGGACTTCCCCATTTGACTCCATTACAACAGTGAATGTTCATTCAAAGCACTTAGGTAAGTGCTACATGTGAGATGAGGCCAACTACAGGTTGTGTAATGAAAAATGGTGTTCAAATAGTAGCGCTAATGACATCAAAATCCTGCATTAGATTCTCATGAAACACTAAAATGTACACGTTCAATTCAAAGTTGGTCACTTTTAATGCAATTCTCAATTGTATAAAGCAAAAGCATAATTATATCATATGAAATCTATTGCGAACAAGCACTCTAAAAAAAATGCTGTGCTAAACACAACCCAGCACTGGGTAAAATATGGACAAACCCAGCGATTTGGTTATTCTGACCCAGTGGGGTTAAACATTTAACCCAACTGATGGTAGAAAATTACCCAATCGCTGAGTTTGTCCATATTTTACCTAGGACTGGGTTTTATTTAACCCAGCATTTTTAGAGTGTGAGACCTGGCTTAAGTCAAGACTTCATCCCATTCTTCCTTTGCTTTTCTATCAAATGCTCACTATCCTCAATAAATAATAATAAAAGAACTTGCAACTAAAATGTATTAGAAGAGTAATGACACATTAACAGCTTGTGGTTTGACAAAAAATGGGACATGTTGTTGAAAGATTTCAGATCTTTTGCATTTTCTTCACCTTTTGTGTTCCCTGCTAAAAACACAACATTCTTGCGAGCACAAAACCTTTAATATACTGTTTTTCTCTTTGTTCTTTTTTTCCCACAAAGGCACACAACTTAGGGGTTAAATGTGTTAATTGAAAATGAAAGAAATTGGAATGTATTTTTATTAAATTTTTTAATTTATTGGAACTAATCAGAATTTCTTTGAGCTTATGGAGAGGCATCCGCTGTGTACTGACCCCAGAAAACTAATCAAAATGTGATCATATTACCCCATGTAAAAAGTGCTATACAAATAAACTTGAATTGAATTGAAAAATGTATGGCTGGAATTTATCGGCTGCTCATGTACAATAGGTAAACACTAAATGGGAATGGGAAATATCTATTGTTGGCACACTTCTAGTTATAGCCAGGCTGACATAGGTGTTTAGTCCTAGAGGGTGTTTTTAGGCCGGACTAGGGTCAAACTCATCTCTTATTGCCTGAGATTCAGCAGCCTGTAGCCTGATTGGCTAAAAGGACAATTCACATCACCTGTCTTGTGGTCTGCCCATAGACACGTGCCTGTGGTGGTGTTTTATAGAGAATTTAAACTATAACTATACAGCTGTAAAAAATCAACTTATCTTCTGTTTAGTCATCGTGATTGGTTTGACTATATTTACTCTTCTTAATTTCTTTTTGAAGTCTTTCAAGTATAACTCTTACACGCTCATACATACAAACACAACATGGGTGCTCTGACACACACACACACACCCACACACACACACAAAGGAAGTTTGAAACAATGGGGCTTTTGTCTGCAATTTGGCTCCAGTGGTTTAGAACATGGTATAAGAGAGCTAAGAGCTGCTCTATCTCGCATGAGCACCTTTATCAACACTCCTTCACTTTCACTCCATCCTTACTCTTTTTTTTCTTCTTGTATTTCCCTGCAGACTTAATCTGATTTTCATTGACTGAAATGTATGGTCTTCTATAGAACTGCCAACAACAGTCAATCTGCATACATTGTTTTTTTCTTTCTAATGCCTTTCATCTTTATCCATGCTGAATATCTTAAACTACAGATAATCTGGAAAAAAAGGGGTTTTGTTAATTTAAGGATTAATTAAAATTTAGTTCCTTCAGTAATATGAACAAAGTAGTACCTGCAGACTGTTTTGTTCATGTAGACACTGTTGGCCGGTGGCTGGGGTCAGGGTCATGTTTGATTGGCGGCTGATGAATGAATTCAACACAGTGGGCCAGCCGAGTGTGCAAGCCCATGGGTGGTTTAAGTTACAGGTGTAGTAGTGTTGCATGCTGGGTTAAATGGTCACCGAAAATCTGTATCTTCACAGAGTGGTTGGTTGCATAGCTAATGGGTAGACGGAGGGTACGGAATACAAAATCTAAATGAGAGATGGCTTTAAAATGTGACCACATATATGTGTATGTCAATGGAACAGCAACAGTAGATTGTTCTCTTTTATTTTCCAAGTGGAGTACTGGTCATGGAAGTTTCTAAATGGAGGAGAGTCTAAAAGAAGCCAGAAATATCCAGTTACATGCTCTCTCTCTTTCTCACATATGCTCTCAGTGCTTCTGAAAGGTTAAAAAAGGGTGAAGAAACGAGACACATAGATTATTGTCATTCTAGATCAATGCAGCACTGAAAGTAATATGTTACCAGAAAAGAAAAAAAGAAGTGTAATAAATCAACCATTTTAATTCATTAGGAAGGAGCTGCTAACCAGGTGAATTCCACTAACCTGAATCTCTAGCATGCACTGGAAAATTCAAACGAGGTTTTGAGCGTGCTATGGTCCAACTGCCAAACTCCACGCAACCACATATCTGTTCATCTGCTCAGAAGTCCTATTTTTCTTCAATTATACAAAGCATAAAAATACTTAATATCTCACAATGTGACTAATATTGCAATGAAATCGAATTTGTAATAACTTTAAATCTCAAGTGACTTTATTTCTTATAATTATGACGTTATATCTTATTTTACAAATTTTCCCACAGTTGGACTTTGATGTTTGTCAAACTGTGACTTATCTCACAGTTGTGACTTTATTTCTCATAAATGCAACTTGAGGTCTGATTTCATAAATGTGACTCCCCCAATCGCTACTCTATCACAGTGTCATAATTGAGACTTGATTTGTTACTCTATTCTTTATTATAATCGCTTTATTATTTCTTTTTAATTATAATATTATATCACACAATTGTGGCTTCTTTATTGTTCATAATTGTCACTTTTATTTCTTTAAATGGGACTTTTAGAGTTGCCTCTTTATATCTTGTGATTGTGTAAAAGGGGATACATTGTGACTTAATTTCTTACTTTAAACTTTCTCTACTTTTTCTCTACTCTACTCTGAGATGGAAACAGGATTCCATAAATAGCTATTGAATATAAATTTGTCAGTAACTATATTTGTTTGCCTGTTTACATTCAGTATCCAGGTCAAATGGCCAGAGGCGTACTATGATTATTTCACTCACACCACAACCTACGTAACAGCCCTATCTGTACTATTAACGGAAACAGTATTCAAATCGCTCAGGTAATACTATGAATGTCCATCAGCCCTCAGGTCATAGCAACCATATCATTGCTAATGAGTTCCTTTACCACTGGAATGGTATTTCATTCAAACCTCATATTCAAATGTGTTCTGCGTAGACTGTCACAGGGGGATGAGGTCATCTCCAACTTACAGCATAACTAGCTATCACCAACAATGATGGATCAGGCTCTCAGGATCAGTGGCTACTCACTGTTTATATTCTGACCGACATAGTCATGCTCTGTTCCTTCCCCAGCGATTACATTTTAGGGACTTAATGTTTGTTACAAGTTGAATAAATGGAGCGGGTCTGTTTATATTCGCTGGAGAGCAGCAGTGGAGTGAGAGAGAGAGAGAGAGAGGTTGGAGGGCTTGGTATTTAGGAGTTGTTTCACCAATTGAAAATGTGAGGAATGTATTAAGGGTTCTTTCCTTTTAGAACTTACTATGCCGCTAGAAATAAACTATTACACTCTCATCATTGACTTTCAATCCGGCTTAGATGTTCACAGAGGAAGTTGTATACCTGGTTATGTTCAGAATGAAATTCTAGCTTACTTCTGGCCTTTCCTCAACATTTTGGTGATGTAATGCCACACAGACTGTTGGGTAAAAGCTGTGTGAAAGTGTGCACGGCTGAAAAGGGGATGCTGGTGAGCACCCTTCCAAAACCTTAAATGACTAATGGGAAGGTCTTAACACTTGTGGACTTCACAGATTCCAATTCTGCATATCAATTCGGATTCTTATTGAATCCTAAAAAACAATGAATTCAAACATTTAGATATCAAACTTTTATTCTTTTTGCAAAACACAAAGAAGTTTTGTCTATGGTTTTAACTAAAATTCCACAGCAAAAACAACGAGACTAACTAATATACAGTGCCATTAAAAGCCTTTGCCCCCTTCCTGTTTTCATATTTGTCACAAGTAAAAGATTCAGAACATCAAATACATTTTAATATTACACTTAGGTAATGCAAGTAAATACAAATACAAAATACAAAAGTTTTTAAATGATGATTTCATTTATTAAGGGTAAAAGGCTATCCAAACCTTCCTGGCCCAACATGAAAAATGTATTGTGTTTAAATCATGAAAGAACTGTGATTAACCACGTTATTTTAGAAAGAGGAGTTAAATTTCACTAGCCACACTCAGGCCTGATTACTGCCAGACCTGTTGAATCAAGAAATCACTTAAATACAACCTGTCTGACAAAGTGAAGCATGCTTAAAGAGCAACACATCATGCTGCGATCTAAAGAAATTCAGGAACAGAAGAGAAACAAAATAGTTGACATGTATCATTCTGGAAAGAGTTATAAAACCATTTCTAAGGCTTTGGGACTCCAGCGAACCACACTTAGAGCCATAATACACAAATTGAGAAAACAGTGGTGAACCTTCCCAGGAGTTGCCGGCCTACCAAAATTACTCCAAGAGTGCAACGACAACTCATCCAGGAGGTCATAAAAGAACCCAGAACAACATCTAAAGAACTGTAGGCCTCACTTACCTCAATTAAGGTCAGTGTTCATGATTCAACAATTAGAAAGAGACCGCGCAAAAACGGCTTCCATGGGAGAGTTCCAAGGGAAACGCCATTGCTGACCAAAAAGGTCACGAAGTCTTGTCTTGTCTCAAGTATATGATTATCCCCAAGACTTTTATATTCTGTGGACTGATGAGACAAAAGTTGAACTTTTCAGAAGGTTTGTGTCCTATTACATCTGGCATAAAAAAACACAGCATTTCAAAAAAAGAACATCATACTAGCAATTGATGGAACCATGAATTCTGCACTCGATCAGAAAATCCTGAAGGAGAACGTCTGGCCATCAGTTTGTGACCTCAAGCTCAAGCACACTTGGGTTATGAAGCAGGACAATGATCCTAAACACACCAGCAAGTTCATCTCTGAATGGCTCAAGAAAAACAAAATTAAGGTTTTGGAGTGGCCAAGTCAAAGTCCAGGCTTAAATCCGATTGAGATGCTGTGGCATGACCTTAAACAGTCCATTCATGCTAGAAAACCCTCAAATGGCTGAATTAAAACAATTCTGCAAAGAAGAGTTGGCCAAAAATCCTCCACAGCGATGGGAAAGACTCATTGCCAGTTATCACAAATGCTTGATTGCAGTTGTTGCTGCAAAGTGTGGCACAACACGTTATTAGATTTAGGGTTAATTACTTTTTCACATAGGGACAGGCAGGTTTAGATAGCTTTTTTTTTTGCCCTTAATAAATGAAATCATTATTTCAAAACTGCCTATATAATATAAAAATTAGTTTGATCTGAATCTTTAAGTGTGACAAATATGCAAAAAAACAAAAAATGGAGAGGGTGCAGAAACCTTTTCACGCCACTGTACATTTCAAACATTAATTAAGACAATTAAACTGTCTGTAATAAAATAAGAACAAATAAACTAGCAATAGCAAAAATAAAATGTACAGAAATCTAAGTTAAATGTAATCAAATGTTTAATTATTATTAAAGTTAAGTTGACTTCCATAGTAGGGAAAGAAATACTATAAATGTCAATGGGGACCATCAACTGTTTGATTACCAGCATTCATCAAAATATCTTCCTTTATATTCAGCATAAGAAAGAAACTTTACTATATAGGTTTGGAATGAAATGAGTTTTTTTGGGTGAACTATTCCCTTAATGGTTAAGGCCAAACAAACTCAAACCCGAGGCTCAGCTCAAGGTCTGAGCTCAACACCCCCAACCTCATCCGCTATTAAAATCACATTGAAATCAATAAGTGGAGCTGGAATGCGTGTGATCGATTCCAGGGTTGTTTTTTTTTAAATAGAACAGGCTCTTGATACCCAACCCTAGTCATGACTTTACATTTAAGTTGAGTATTCCCTTTCCTGGATCCCCATAAGCCAGCTCAGTTCAGCTTTGTTAACTGGTCAAGTTTTCCCCTGGTCAACTCACAGCTGTTATTACAGGTGAAACTATTACAATTTCATATCTGTGAAACTGGAAATGCATGATTACATTGTGGGATACAGTAGGCCTTTGTATTTTGCAAATGTAGTAGTCTGAGTATTTCATGTATTAAAAAAACTACTGTCTCACAAGAAAGCATGGAAAGAATTAATTTGCACGCCTGTGGACAACTGAATTCAATTAGGTATAAAAGAATATGAGCAATCAAGCACTTGCTTTTCTTTTTGATTTTCTCACTGTTTTCACACCATTTGAATCATCTTCATATTTACAGTTTTTTTCAGCCAGCTTTGGCAGGTTTCATGTAACTGTTGGGTGGATGATGCTTAAGTTGGATCTCTCTCTCTCTCTCTCTCTCTCTCTGTTGCTGTGATGCAATCTCCCTCGCTCAAGTCTGTCTTTCTCTTTCTCTTTCACTCATTATTCACCATGAACTATCATCGCCATGACAACTCAGGCCTTCAACAGCCTGGTTCCGTACCAAACACGCAATGGTCTCCTACGCACGGCTGCCCAAAACGCATCTTTGTGTGTTTGCGAGCGCGGATGTTTGCGTGCGTGCATATGTGTGTATGTTGGTAAAACACAAGGGCTGTTAGAGAAACAGTCTAATTACAGAGCTGTGATTTATGCAATAGCATGGGCTTGTTTACAGAGTGCTGCCCTGTTTAAATTTGTCACAATCCTAGTATGTCTATTTTTCATCCTCATTTACATACGTGCATAATGACTTGTTTTCTAAATTTATCATGTTTCTGGATTTAAATAGTTTTAAAGATGTCATCCAAGGAATAATTTTGACTGCATGACTGTCTGTCTGGTAGGTTATGCTGTTTGTAATGTCCGAGTCTGTTCCATAATAATAACTGACAATTAGAACATTTATTTTCTGAATCAAGATTTTTAGCAAGTGCTTTCTAATGCCAGTTATAGATGTCCTTTTATGGAAGTCACACGTAGCCTACCTCAGTCTGGTTGACCGCCTGACCAACCTCTTTCCAGCCTCCCATGTGACCAGTGTATACCTGTAGAAAGAGGAAGTGGCTGGTCATGAGTCTCTGGTGACACACCCACGCACCTGCAGGTTACCTACGCATTTTCACTCTCTGTCACAAGTTACAATGGAACTGAAATATCTCTGTTTCACTCAAACACAGACACTGTCTGGAGAGTTGCATCACAAACAATGACAAGCACATGGTCTGTTGATGTCAAGTGTGTGTGTGTGTGTGTGTGTTTGAACTATTGCTTAAAACGGGTTTCTTTTTTTAAGGTGTCCTTGTTCCACGTTACTATAGTTAATATTATAATATAATAATAAATTAAGCATAATTGAATGCAAGAAATCCTAAGCCAAATCCTAACCCTAACCAAATTGTAAGTATGTGTAGTTAATTAATATTACTTATATGTATAATTACACTGTAACAAGGACACCTTAAAATAAAGTGTAACCAGTAACCAAATTTCACATTTAATTAAATGGTTCACTGTTCTATGTACTTCATTGTGAAAAGATATATAATTTTTTAGTTAAGAGATAAAATATTACATATGTTATTTTATATATGTGTGTGTATATATATATATATATATATATATATATATATATATATATATATATATATATACACACACACACACACACACATAAATTGAAGTTTGATTAGAAAACATAACATACCTTGGGATGTGACAAGCTATTTAAAACTATTTTAAACATTTGCATCATTAGTAATAGATGGATTTTTTGATGACATGATATTGATAGACTGCATGGAATATGGAATGTTTGTACTTGCAAATAAAAAAAAAAAAACACATTTTTTTTTTTCCATACCATGTGACCACCTAAAATTAACCAGTGAAGGTAAGAGGTAAATAAAAAAGCATGACCTACTTAAAATTAATTGTTTCAGGACCTAAGATACACACTTCCCCTTATACATGTGACTCCAAAATCTTGATTCTGATATAGAAAAAAAAGTCAATGGATGCGTTATGTGTCAACTTGCCAAGAATAAATGCCTTTAGTTCCCCTGTCACAAAAATAAACGTAGAACTGAATATAGACCAAAGAAACAATACTCCATCTGACACAAATTGTGAATCTCTCACACACACTCAAACACACATAAATGCAGTCTTTTGTGATGTGCAGCCCATCATGGATGCAGCTGTCATGCTGTAATTTTCTAAGTGTTTGTGTGAAATATGGAAAGTTGTTTGTTGCAATGGTGAAATTCGTGGGTGGAGAGAAAGGCAGCTGGTGACTCCAGTGTACAACTGCCAAATGTGTATGTGTGTATGAGCGTGTGTGAGGGGGTGGGTTGCGCACAATGGAAAGTGAACTCTGTCCACGTGACGTTTTTGTGGTATTTCCTACATTCACCAACCAAGGAACTGCAACCAGCGATGACGAGAGAACCGTTAACATCCTCATCTCTCTACTTTTCTCTTTCTCTCTAGTTTTCTATTCTCACTCCTTTCCCTTTCAGGGCATATGTTGCTCTTTTTCTGCTCTGCGGTTTAAGGTCACATGACTCGGTGATGACGGACCATGTATGGGCGGAGACAGAACTGCTTTTTATGAATGAAATGTGTTGTCTATGCTGACTGAGCTATTTTTGTGCACAGGTATATATTTATATGTATGTGTGTGTGTGTGGAAGAGTGCATTAACGTGTACGTGTGTGCTGAACCAAAACGTTTCCTTCTCATTTTTCCTCTCTGCTGATTCATACTGTGAATAACAGCTCTCTGTGTTAACTTTTAACACATTCATCGACACCACACACTCTCTCTCAAATGCGGTGACGGTGTTTAGATACAGACTTCTAAATTTGTTTGTGAAGGTGTTTACTCATTGAGTCTATGTGTGTGATAAGGCTGCATCCTGTTTCCAATGGGGGCTTGTGTAACAAGGCGCCGCGTTCCTAGTGACGTGCGTTTGTGTGTGTGGCAGTAAGAGGATATATACTTGTCTTTGTAGATCTGTGAGAAAACCACAGACAGATCTGCATCTACCCTGAAATATTTCACTTTCTCCTCTCACACACACTTGACTGTGCAAATTCACAGGAAAACTCATTCAGAATCAGGAGGCCACGCAATTCAGGATCTGCTTGAAACAGCATAAATCTCATTTTTCGTAAATTTTTATTTGCTCAATACAGAATTACAGTGTAATCATAAACGTTTGAGTCTGCACAGTTAAGGTCTTTTACGCAATTTCACACATTCTGTCCATCCGACTTTGGTTGGCAATAATTTGACGCACACAAAAATAAGTCTGCATGTTTAGTATGATGAATTAACATGAAAATATTTTCATATGTTTTTTATATGTTTTTTCGTCTGAATTAGATAAGGCTGGCTATTGAAGAGCAAACTCTTGATTTTATTAAATTCAGTTCTGGCTATGTTTAAGTTCAATGTCCATTATGCTTACCTATGAAAATTGTATCAAACTTTATATTATAGCTGTATATTTTATGTTTAAGATCAATATGATTTTTATTTTTTAATGAATCATTTTATTCAGCAAGGAAACGTTACATTTATAAGTGACAGTAACGTTATTTATAATGTTATAGCAATGATTGTTAAGAGACTTGGTCAGTGGATCATCTACCATTACTATGCATTTAGGAAAGCCTCCAACAACATACAAATTCTGTCATGTTATTGGATGTGTAAATGGCAAGTCCTAATATTTAGCCTGGCATATATGTGCATGGGCAATGAAAATGATTAATGTTTAATCTATTTGTCACAAAGAATATTCCAGTACAGCATTATCACACTTAACATTCAAGCATGCTCAAAGATATACAGTCCCAAAGAGATTCAAAATCACAGACACATAAGTTTCAGTTATGTTGGTTTCAGATCTAGACCTCTGATTTATTTAGCAACACATTTGAATCCACCAAAATGATTTGGCAAGAACCCAAAAACTGGGTTCTATGCAGAATAGTTTGTGAGTGCATTTATATAAGCACTAGCTATAGAAGAAAGGAGGACTGCTCTGTTCTTTTTGTTCCTCATGTCTTTTGTTCCAGTGGAAAGACACTCATCGTCAGAATTATGACTCACAATTTCACAAAGCCCTCGCTGAAGTCAGCGAGACCCTATTGACAAATGCACACACACTCAAAAAAAATACATGTTTATGCTAATTAAGAAAAGTGCAGCAGATGCTGTGGAAATTGTCCAGGTTGCTTATTTGTTGTCATGGAGGCCAGTTTATGTCTTTCATGTATACAGACGATGAAAACTAGCAGCACACAACTCACATTCTCCACTCCTTAAACAGCCTTGTTCCATTGTGCATTGAAATGGTCCAATGTAAGGTAAATGTTTCAGGATGCGGCGACACAAAGCTGGGGAGTAAAGCTGCAAGTCGGGCTTGTACAGAACAGTCCTGCAGTCTACAGAGTGCATTCTTTTCTGACCTTTTCCCAAATGCCAGACAGAACAGATAAGAAATGCTCTGAGAATGTTATAGCGGAAGTGACGCAGGTGCAAATTAAATTCATTTTTAGTCTGGGTATTATTATTTTGTGAAGTCGTAGTGCATGCTGGAGCTGAAGAACAGAAGGATGTACCTGTACTAAGCAGCTTTTGAAAGGGGTTAAATACAGATGACTCTTTTCTTCTGACCGCTTAAGGTCGCAATGAGATGAAAGCAGAGAAAGTTTTTTTTCACTGTTGTGACGTAAATTCAAATGTACCAGATTATCAAAAATCAAAAAAATATTAGTTCATAGATTTGGCTCTGTGTATCAGTTATTGATTTTAAGATGGGCGTCACGACCGACTGTAGAGAAGTGGGGGTTTAAGACTAAGTTTTGACAGTTTGTTTAAATGTGGAGGAGTTTTTTCTCTAACTAATTTTTTTTTTTTCAATAATTTGTTTCATAGGATACCAAGCACGATATGAATAAAAATATATATTGCTAATTACTATACATTGCATCACAAATTTAAGTTAAGCATAGGAGAAAAGTTTACTTCTACATAAATAATAATAAGAGTAGAATAATAATAAAAAATAATAAAGATATCAGTGCTTTAAATATGTCAGGGCAGTTGCATTTCTGAGAGTTTTTTTTTTTTTATGTGAATGATTTAGTACAAAATGTATCAGTGCAAATCCCCTCATCTCGGGTCAGTCCGGTAGCATTTATCCTTCAGTGCTTCTTTTCGTTGTTGAAATCCAGATCTTTCTGCTTCCGCCTTTATAAATGTCAATGAAAGTTATGGATTTTATTCACAGTTCCCTTGATGATAGCAATCTGATTTAGTAGACTGCACACACACACACACACACACACACACACACATACTCACACTGGGAGCACACTGATCCCAGCCACTGCACAACTTACAAAGTCACGCTGTGACAGCAGCAAGTTTGACATGAGCGCAAATGAAAAATGAGAGATATTGAAAAGAAGTATAGAGACAGAAACACAGAGATCAAATGAAAAGTTTATTGGCTCTAGTATTCAAGGGAGTGTGAGCGTCAGCATTGTCTTCATACCTCCTGTGGGTATATCTTGGGGAAAGAGAAAGAACGAGAGAGCGCAGGAGATGAAAAAAAGCAAAAGTGAGACAGCACTCTGGGATGATTTTATTTCTAGTGAGCTGTGTTCTGATTTCTTGCCCAAAGACAATCGAGCGTTTGCTGACGTTTCAGTCCTAAAACAACAGCGTGACCAATCCTTGGTGGCCTGCGGATTCTTACGCAAAACTTCTCAGAATGCTGTATGTACATGCGTGCGTGTGTTTCCGTTTGTAGCAGCACAAGGAGACAAAGAGACCCATTCAGGCCCAGTGTGACTGATGTATTATTTCAGATATAGTCAGAGTTCACACAGCAGACGTTCACCAGAGTTTGGTAACTGCAGCCACGCTGTGGGAAAAAAAGGAATGTTCTGTAACCCGGTTTATGTAAAATATGTCAGGTCAGGGGAGGTTACACGCTGATTACACAAACACCACTTTTGACATCTTTTATCAGAATGTTTGACAGTATTTACACACAAGAAATAAGGAATTGTGCCTACTGAAATCTCATAGTGAATGTGTGTGTGTTTGCGCATGTGACAGGTGAACTGCTGATGGAATTCTTGGTAGGCAGGAGGAATAAAGAGGAGGTAATCCTGTCAACATGGAGTGACGAAATGGGGGACACATTGTGTCTTCTGACGTGGAGTCTGGATTAGGATTATACAGAGCTGAATTTACTCACCTTCTCACTGATGAGGGAATTCCATCCAGGATTATGACGCACATCATTTACACACACATGCTACTACACTATACCACACGAAAAACAAAACAAAACAAAAACATTTTCTGGGTCTCATTCACTAATTGTACTTTTGCAACAATTTGTGTGTGAAATCTACTAACAAATATTCAAGGTTCATCAGTAAACTTCTTACTAAATTAATTTAAAAATGACAAAAAACCTGTGGGAACAACCCGATATGATGCAATTTGAAAAAGTATATCATGTGTTATGCAAAATAACTAAGTTTGTGTAGGTGGTCACTCATTAAAAACGAACATTTATTTAGTGAAAATGAGTGCATAAATACAAATAATTCCCAAAATTATTAGATCGCATTTAAGATTAGCATTTGAACTTAGAAATAGATAAACATTCCTAAAACAAGATGCAGTTTGTTGAGAACAATATATAGAAGGACATATCTTAAATTTTATTGCATCGAGTTTTTATAGCTTCATAAAATTATGGTTGTACCACTGATGTCACATGGACTATTTTAACAATGTCCTTTCTACCTTTCTCGGCCAGGTCAGGTCAGGGTCAAGAAAGCTCTCACATTTCATCAAAAATATTTTAATTTGTGTTCAAAAGATGTATGAAGGATCTATGAAGGTCTTACGGGTTTGGAATGACATGAGGATAAGTAATGAATAAAATAATTTTCTGTTTTCTGTGAACTATCATTATAAGTCTAAATATAATTTTTTTTGACTTATTCATGCTTAAAACAAGAAACCAAACGAACATGGTTTAGTATTTAGTGCTATTTATTTCACTCACAAACCACATATGCCTATATTTATCATTTAATTTCAGTTTATCAACCACAGCCATGAAAGTGTGTCAATCTGAGTGAGCTCTAGATATGCACAAGCACACATGCAAACACACTGATGGTGATTTTGTTAGGTCAGGCTACCCCATTAAGCCTATTAGCCATCCTGAGAAGCGCACTCATCCCTTCTCATAGCTATTTGTGGCTCGGTCCAATACACTAAGTTAGGGAAAAGCCATGAGGCAGCAGGAGCGGGGGAAGCCACGGCCGGAAACGTTTAACTAGCTTAGCCAGGACTGCCCTAAGAGCCTTGATCCTCGCATACGTCACACCAAGACACGTCAACTCGTAAAACCATCTTAAGAGTCTTTCCCCATACGCACGTTTCAGTTTAAACGCGGACACGTTGTAGGAAGGGATTTGAGACCAGAAAGACAGTATGGAAAAAAAAGAGAGCAAACTTTAGAGGGCAAATGCTGAGGAAGGAGTTGGATAGATGCCAGTAAACCTGTTCAGAGCTTCTGGTTGTGTGAAGAGACTTGGCTAATATCGTTGTTAGCATATAGCTAATAGAAATATAGAAGTCTGGGATCACATTGAAAACCTGGCATTCAAAAGCTAATTTAAATGTGACAATTAGAAATTTTGAAAAATATTCAGTGTAAGGTAAATTTTTAAGATTATGTTTATTTCTATGTCAATAACAAAAATCTCTCATCCTGAGCATTTTTTAAATTTCAGAATTTAAAGGGGTCATATGATGTTGCTAAAAAGAAGATTATGTTGTATATTTGGTGTAATGCAATGTGTTTTAATGTTAAAAATTCTCTGCCTTTCTGCAACGAGTAGATTTTTACAAAGCTCATCGTTCAGAAAATCAAGGTGTGCTCTGATTGGCCAGCTATCCAGTGTGTTGTGATTGGCTGAATGCCTCAATCATGTGACGGAAATGTTAGTCCCCTTAACATACTGTGATGCCGTCTTCCGGCACGACGAGACAATACCAATAAAACCCATTATAAACTATGCATTTGTTGCATCCAGTGGGGACATAATTACTGATTATAATGACTAAACTTTCATTTAATGCATTGCGTTGCTTATCGCACTGCGTAAACATAAACCATACCTTCTTTTGGAAGGCCAAACAAAGTAGTTTCACTTTCACAATGAAACACACAGTGTCTCCACAACATGGCAGTGGCAGCAGCAATAGCAAGACTAAAAGTTACACCTTCTTTCTTTGCATGAGTGTTTGGGCAGCGTTATGCACATTGTGACGTAGGCATGTGGGAGTGTGTTAGAATTAGCCATTTTAGGAGGTCATGGTTGACTCTTTTATAAAGAGTATCTCTTTGGATTTGAGACTTTAGTCTTTGCAACATTACAGATCTTCTTTATGCACCGAGATCTCGTAACACTCCAAAGAGAAAGTAAACATTTTAGTTGCATCATATGACCCCTTTAAAAAATTATTCAAATATACATTTATATATTACCATTCCAAAAATTGGGGTTTGTATGGTGAAGGATTACCTCAGCAACGATGCATTTAATTGATCAAACATAACAGTAAAGACATTTCTAATTCTAAAAGATTTATTTTTCAAATAAATCCAATGCAGTGCTAACGCAATGCTCTGCCACTGAGCCACAGGATCATATTTAACAGGAATATTTTTTACAGGAACACATTAAGATAACTACTTTTCAACAGTACTGTATATTATTTAATGTCTCTTGACCCTTTGAATCATTTTTTCATTTATTTATATTTTTTATTTTTTGGCATTTCATAGACAGTCAGCTAACAAACAGGAAATTATAAGAAGGGTTAGAATTAGAAGGATTGACAAGCTGAATTTTGACTGCTTTACATAACCACCATCACACAAAATGTCGGAGCGTGTGTAGCAACTGAGCAATGGAAATAAAATAATGCAAGCAGGACTTAAACTTGTCTCTCATGAACACAGTGGCACTTCACATGCTTTGAGGAAATGCAGTACCCACAGCACCATGACTGACACTTTTTGTCTTGTTTGTGGATCAAGCTTTGTCTGCAGTGTGGGAACTAAATATCCCTACAAGAACAGTAAAACCTGAATTCACCAATAGTCTTTAGAAGAAAAACAACTTAATTAACAACTTATAAAAGACTTACCAAATTATGCCTTAATTAAAATATAAATTATATATATATTAGGGGCATATGTTGAGCTTATTATTCCTTATTATTCTTCAAATAAGCAATAGTAAAAAATAATAATGTAATGTTTTAGTTAATTTAGTTAAGTAGCTTTTCGTTAGATAAATCAAATCAAATCTTTTTTAATTCTGCATTTAAACATGAGTGTGTGTGTGTGGACGTACAAGTGCTCTACATTGCCATTGACTCACGCATGTCTGTATGTATGTGATAAGCCACAGCGGCGCTGGGTTTAAGGTTAGGGGCCCCTGTAGCAGAGCAGTGCAGCTGGGAAGGGGCCCGTGGCTCTGGGTACTTCTCCTAGTCTGACTCAGAGCTCTAATAGAGTGGCTCTGTGTCCTTGCCATCTCTGCTTGTAATCTCATTAGACCAGCCCAGCAGCACATAAATTAATAAGACACACTTCTTACCTCTCTCCCTCCTCCACAATCTTCAGACCGTTCAGCTTTTTTTTTTTTTATCAGACATACATTTCAAAATGACTTTCTGTGTGGATTATAGTTATTTCAGTCCAGTGTGAGGTAATAGAACTTTTGTAATGACACGTATTTCATTATTTTTAGCATTACGTGATTAAAAAAAGGGAGAAAAAAGTGTTTATCATCTAGTGTGCAACAGATAATGGAAAGCTTGAAGATGGAAATATTGAAGTTGTTTGTTTGAATTTCATAATAATAAAATCCCCCATATGTTTCTCTCTCAGTCGGTCTCTCTCTGTCCCTTAGGACACTGTATGAGGTGATCGGTTCTGACAGGCTCACAGTCTAAAGTGGGGGAGGAGAGCAGAGTAGGGGTCCGATGGTGATTTACCGATCCAAGTGGCACGTTCCCCCTTAGGGAAATGCCCCCCTCACTTGGCATACACACACACACACACACACACACACACACACACACACACAGAGTTGTCTCTATCGCTCTTTCCAATAATGACTGTCTCTATAACACAGTCAGCTCACCCAGCTTCATTGTATAACATCCTGAGACCTTTAAGAAAGCACATTTGAGGGTTTCGTTGTGACTGTGTAAGTGTTTGGAATATGCCAGTGTTAGGTCTGTTCAATAGTGACAGACATTGAAAATATCACACTCCAAAACATTTTGCTTAATGTCAATGATCTTCATCATGTGTGTTTCTGTTTGTGTGTACGCATTTATTATTATGTGTAAGCAAACACACCGATATAGAAATAGCTGTTCCGTTTTACTTTCCCATTTGTTTATTTTTCCCTTTGTTCCAGGCTGCTTGGCATTCATGATCCATTTCTCTTCAAAATTTGGGATGTGGAAAAAGGACCCCAAAGAGAAGAATGGAATAAGATGGGCTGGTCAGCCATGTCTTACCTTTCAAACATTTTTTCTTATTTTTTTTTTACAATTAGGATTTTAATTAATATAATGCCCTTAAACATTTTTTTTTTTCACCAAATTTGCTAGAACTTCTCTATTTATGTCCCCTGCCTTAACTCTTTAACTTTTCTTCCACAATAAATTAAGATTTAGCAATTTTATTGCACAGGTTATTATTTAAAAAGCATTGAAACTGTATTTTTCCTTTTATTTTATCAAATCAAATGTAATTGACTGCTGGCTAACTTGTTTAAGCAAGTCAGGTTTGTCCAACAAAATAAGGTTTTAATGTATAAAACATTTTTAAGTTGTCAGCTGTCCATTAATTAAAGGGATCGTTCACCCAAAAATGACAGAATTTATGAACTGATGAACTGTTCATAAAAATCTGGTAAGCTTATGTATTGCACGCTAATGTAAAACTGGACACATGTATACATACCTTGCTCAAGGTCAACAGCCCTGAGTCAGCAGAATTAGTCAGACATTAAAAGATGAGTAAAACTCGTTTAAATAATCAGTACATCATCTGGATTAATCCAACATAGCCATATGCCCTTGCCAACACTCTCATTATAACGCTGCTGGGAGCCAGAGAATTTGCACGTTTGTGTATGTGTGTGAGTGTGTGTTTGTGTTTAAATGTATGTATGTGGGGTTTTGATTATTCTGTGGGTTTGAAATATGTTTGTTTAAAAAAGGTTTGTTTGTATTTCTACATCTGTGCCAGTATATGTTTGAGGTATAAGACAGTGTGCACTGCTTCGCAAAGTGTGTGTGTGTGTGTGTGTGTGTGTGTGCGCGTGCTGTGATGTGGCTGTAATGAGATTATATTTAGTTGGCAGGAAGAGCACAGTGCCAACGGGTCAAACAAGATGATCGGACAGACAACTTCTGGGAGTCTTTAAGGGCCAATTACACACATAAACACTCATAAACAAACATAAAGAGAGGCAGCGTTCATTTTGTCAGTAGCTGTTCTAGCAGTCAGCAACTTGAAATGTTAAATAGTTTTTGATATTATAACTTGGTAATTTTACATTTTTATTTATAACTATAATCTTTGATAAAATCAATCAGTTTCAGATCAATAAAAACATTTTAACAGTAAACTATTAATATTAGTTTTGTTCACAGTTACAATATTTATTGACAGGTTTGGATGTCCATACAACATTTTACTGAAGCGCACTGAAAAATGTTACTAATATAACTTCTGCAAGTGCCTGTTTGCAGCGAAGAAACATCCAATACCTTTAAATGGTAATCTTTCACATTGTTCTTTAGAAGCAACACCCATATCAATTACAAAACCAGTTTCCTTGATTCTTTCATTGTTTGAGCTTTTGAGGATTATACCTCATATAAATTTAACCGACATAGATGATAGAGACAAACAACGAGAGAGGGAGAGAGACAAAGCACAGCCTGATGACTGGAATGCATGGACTTCTGACAGCTGCACGTCTGTCTATGTACCTTGTGTTACATGTGTGCGTGTGTGTCCCTGCAGCAGTTCATCTCCTTGAAGCCTAGGGGTTTTCTCCTGCTTTCACTCATGTCTACACACACACCTGTGTTCGGTGGGCCATCAATAGTTTGTAGTAACTGCTTTGACTGACAGTATAATAAAAAAATCTCAAGTTATATTGCCTCTCTGAGCCAATATGGCTGTTAATGAACCAAAACACACCAGAGACACCAGCCCTCTAGCTCAATATCACTGCTGTAGTCATAATGGAACTTATATTCAAGTTTTAAGTATGTGCATAGATCTTAACGATACTTTATATGGGATACAGTTTCAGCTCATGTGTTTGAAGTGTTGTGCCTTTAGTCCATTTTTAGAAAGCCATGAGATGAGTTTTTTTCTCACTATTTCTACGCATACAGTCATTCTGCACTGAAACATAAAATGTGTGCTGTCTTATGTCTCCTGTGTTGGCGTGTGGTTTCCTTCCGTTAGTGTGCGTTCTGATTAATATGTGAGATATATGAACAATCTGAAGCAGAATTCAGCTGGGAGGTTGGCTGGATGTAGTAGGCCTGCAGTATACCACCTGATTCCAATATTTGCACTAGGCTGGTAAAGTGTGTCATGATGGACTAATGTTGGTTTGACAAAGCCTTGTCAAAAGGTTGATAGTAGTTTGAACTTTTAAAGAACTTTTGCTGGTTATAACGGTACATAATACGGTTAGATATATAGGAAGATCATCAGGTATAGTCTGATAGATAGAGAGAGAGATTGAAAGATAGATAGACTGATGGATGGATGGATGGATAGATAGGTGAATGGAAAGAGAGGGATGGATGGATGGATGGATGGAGAGATAGATAGAGAGATTTAGTTTGCTGCTATTTTGTGTGTGTTTGATGTTTGCTTGCTATAAAAGTTTGAAGCTTGGAGTAAAAGCTCTGTTTAAAGCACTCTTTTGATGTCATGTGGCTTTAGCTGAATTTCCATGTCTAATGATACAGTGCATGAACACCCTGTTTTGGCTGACGGAAACAAACCACTAATGCCCATATGAGGGAGAGCAGCAGGAGTTTCCATCGGCCTGACTAATATCAGTGAGAGAGTTCCTAATCTTAATGATATGAGAAGGCTGTGGTCATTTTATTGTGTGTTGTGTAACAGGTTTAATCTGGTGTGACTCTCACTCCTCAGGCATGTTCAGACGCCTCGCTTACAGCAAACTTCAGAAGGAACGGCTTTTACCTCATACACATCAGTGCTGGGATCTTTATCATTGTGCATTCACTCCCCATACCATACTAGGTCTGCTTGACTAGGAGAACCAGAGCAGCAGTGTCTGTCTGTCTGTGTGGGAGTTGTCCCATAATTGTGAGCGCAGAGGGGATTCCTGCTGTAGTACTTTTCAGATTCTTGGCGAAGCCTTTCTGATTCTTCAGTGCTTCACGTGATGCTGATGCTGTAACCATTCCCGCTGATGCTTTCTGAAATGGGAAGCGTTCAACAATGTGTGAGGAATTTTGAGTATGTAACATTCCAGGTGGAGAATGGAGAGATTGTGGTGAAGTATTAAGGACATAGGAGGTTCTTTCTGATAAGGAGCAGCAAACAGAGTAGTCTGAATTCCACAGGAAGATTTACACTGGCAGTAAGAGACCTTTTTTCTGGCCTCCCAGTACTGAATCCACATATCCTTGTGTTGCTGCTACTCTGAGTGAACTGTGCTGGCTGAACGATAACATATTTGTATCTAGTTCAAAAAGCTTGTGCACATGCATACGCAAGTACTTGCACACAAACACCTAAAAGAATCTGTCTGTGTCTGTGTCTGTCTGTCTCTGTCTGTCTCTTTATCTACAGTTAGGTCCATATATATTTTTAGTCACTGACACAATTTTATAATAAAAAAAAATCAAATGTGTAGGTCACTGTCCATTTGTATTATGAAGCGCCGCCCAATCAGCTTTGCTGTATTTGACTGAATCTGGGCAGACAGTATATTCCTGTACACTTCAGAATTCATCCGGCTGCTTCTGTCCTTTGTCACGTCATCACTAAACACAGTCACCCAGTGCCACTGAAAGCCATGCCCACTCATGCCATCACACCGCTCCACCATGTTTCACAGATAATGTTGTTTGCTTTGGATCACGAGCTGTTCCAAGCCTTCTCCACATACTTTTGTCTTCCCATCATTCTGGTACAGGTTGATCTTAATCTCAGCCATCCAAAGAATGTTTTTCCAGAAGTGGTCTGGCTTTTTTTTATGTTTTGGCAAAATCTAATCTGGCCTTGTTTGCACCTTGTGGTGAACCTGTATTTGCTTTTGTGAAGTCTTCTCTTGATTGTAGTCCTCCTGGAGAGTGTTCTTCTTTTGGCTGGATATTGTAAACGGGTTTTTCTTTGCAATGGCGAGGATCCTCCGATCATCCATCACTGTTGTCCTCCGTGGATGTCCCAGCATTTTTATGTAGCTGAGTTCAACAGTGCGTTCTTCATTTCTCAGAATGTACCAAAAAGTTGATTTGGGCTCTCCTAATGTTCCTGCTATCTCTCTGATGGAGTTGTTTTGTTTTTGACAAATTGCTTGATCCTTTGACAGCATGATGTGGGTTCACAGCAACAGCTTCCAAATGCAAACGGACCCCTTAGAATCAACTCCAGACTTTTTACCTGCTTAGTTGATGTAGAAATGAAGGAATAGCCCACATCTGTCCGTGAAACAGCTTTTGAGTCAGTTGTCCAATTACTTATAGTCCCTTGTAAAAATTGCATATTAAAGAGCTTTAATTATTTAACCTTTCCTCCAATTTTGGTGAGAATACCCTCAAATTAAGGATCAGAGCGTGCACTTTAAGCCCATACTCATTCTATAACTGTAACTTGAATATGTTTTGGTCAGCAGTTAAAATAATACAAATAAAATTTACAAGAGGTGGATGGAGGAAGGATGCAAAGCAATTAATATGTTGATGTAAACGTGGGTTATTTACTTCAGTTTCTTTTGTGTGACCCGCTTACACAGGCGTGGTGCTTTAGTCTGTATGTAGTGAAAGAGAAAAATAGAATATGTTTGTGCTGAGATGATGCCTCACAGACCCAACCCATAATGAGGGCATGTTTAGGGCATAAACTCAAGGCCAAACCACACTCAAAAACACTTCATGTAGGGCAGGTAAGCTTTCATGTGTGTCAGAAAATTACTATGAAGCATATATCAATCTACTGAGCACTTAAGATGGCAACTGAACGTCACATTAGTGAAAAAAGACCATAAAACAAATGTCAGTTTGGTATTATGTATTTGTTCTTAAGGTACAGAGGTACAGAAATTTTATATTCAGGTCATTTTGACTTATGACCTAAGCTTTCACATAAAAAGCAAGGAAAAAAAAAACACTTTCCATTGACAGCGTCTCAGTTGTTATACAACTTACAAACTTACAGGTCGATGCCAGAGAGTCTAAGAGCATCATCTCCATATAATACACTGTAACCATACCCCTGTGTTACGTGTGTGTGTGTCTGTGAGACATTAATAGCTCGCCTGCTGATATATCTGGCTCTCTTTCCATCACACTCTGTGTCATTGCACCATCTGATTCCTCTTTGGGTTGGGAGGAGGGGCAGGGTGTAGTGTAGTAAGATCCCCTACCCCACCCAAGCTCATCCAGCCAGCTGACAAATTCTACTGTTGCATCCTGGTGTGTGTGTGTGTGTACTTTGGCAAGAGGGATCCCTTGTGACTGTTTCCTGAGTCCAGTACTCACAGAATGTGCCAAGGGTTTGCCCTGCCTCGGGGGTATGAGGTGACCCCATAACATCTCTCACTGACACACACACAGACATAAAGGCAGCAGCTTTAAATTACCAAGCACACTCTCATCCTCGTCTTTCTGTTAAACTTACACACTTTTTTAAAGTGAAGGAAGAATTTATACATTGGAATTATTTGATAAATCATCCTTTCAGCGTAACAAATAAACAGACATATTTAAAGCTTTAATAGTATAAAAGTTTCATTAAATGTAACAAAATAATACATTCATGCAACTGGCCATTTGTGTATGTGTTAGTAAAGTGATTTTTAAATGCAAAATAAATATGCACTGTGAAATATATAAAAATGCCATTTAAATGATATATACATAATAATATTTATTACATTTTTATTACAAGTTCATAAGCAATTGATTTGCCTTAACTCTGACGAAATGTAAAGACAAAAAAGTTTTAAAATAAAACAGCTATGCAATAATAAATTCTAAACTGAGTATTCCTACATTTTATTTAACTTTTGTGCATTTGTTTAAAAATAAAAACATGGAACGTCAAAAGAAAGAATGGTACATTCATAATCGCTGCACGCTTGAGAAAACAAGGTAGTGTTGGGTTAAAAGTTATCTGCTAGTTTTACGTTTCATAATCTTCCCCAAAATCTCCATTATAAAATGCCCTCCTCTTTCTTCTTGTAAATCCGAAGGAAAAGCCGAATCATATTTAACCTTTACAGCTGTATGAGAGCTGCATGTTAACATGGACGTATATTGAATTTGCATGGGTGTCTGAGTTGCACAATATGACACAAGTGTTACGTCATGAGGTGCTTGTTTTTGTGGACTCTTGCTCCTGCCCGGGCCATTGCTTGTGGATGTTTTTCACATCCAAGTTCATGGTGAGTTCAGCTCCCAAGAGAGGTGTGTGAGTGTGTCTGTATGCGTCTGAGTTTGTAAGAGGGGTCTCTATTCCCCCAGACGTTGGTGAAACGTATCACTAACACTGGTATAATGCTAGCCAAACTCTTTCCTGGGTTTTATTTTTAACTCCACCGTTGAGACAAAGAGTCCAGTCAGTACTGCCTCTGAGAACCAGGCCACAGGAGCCCGACCAAGTCTGGCTGCGTCACACGCTCCCGGTGTGTGTGCGTGTGAGTGTGTGTCCCGCGCAAACGGGCCAGAGCGGAGGAGTGGAAAGAGGCCTGGCGTGGAGTCATCGCTGTGGTGAGAGCATCAGGGGCAGTGGGCCATCGCGATGATGTCATAAGAGGAGGAAGTGGTTTGAGTTGTGTGATATAAGAGGGGGGAAGTGCTTGCCAAACACAAACAGAAGACTATGCAACATTGCACAAATGCACAATTACATTTTTTGCACCACAAACCTTTCAGTGTCCTTTAAAGAAACTTGCATACATTTAATTACATTGCCCAACACGAAGATCCAAAACACACATATATACAGGCCTCTTGTTTGCCGAGACCCATAATCCCCTCTGGTAGCCAATTCCCCCTGCCAACTACGCCCTCGCTCTTTCTTTCCTTTCCTTTCTTTAATTTTTTCCCTCTTTTTCACTTTTTTTCCACCTCATAGTGACGCACTCCTCACATAATGAAACTGTTAAACAAGGGACAGGCTCTCTCTCTTTCAGGGTGAGTAAAACGATGCTGCTCTGTGTTTGTGGCTGGCTGCATTCAGAGGAAGGCTATTTTTAGGCTTGGTGGAGCTATTTGGAGGCGCTACTTGTGTCATCAGCACCATGCCACGCGCTTGCCATCAGATGGGCAGTATTTTTACACTGGGAGAGAACACTTGAGCACACTCACAAACTCCAAAACTCATGTTCGGGCTTCGATATGAACATGCATGTGCAAACCAACAAGTACATCGGCACCTGAGCCGGGGAGGGGGGAGTGTGACCCGTGTCTGCCCCGCTTACATGGAAGTAAGCTGTTTTCTGTGAATGTGCAAGACTTTTGATTCATCAGCTGCTATAAGTAAATAACAAGAATAACAATGTGCAGTAAATGGTAGGTTTGCACTACAAACAAGTGTGTTGATGATTAAATTAAAGGAGAACAAATACCAGTTTTCAATATTAAGTAATATAATGGACTGTTTTCAGATAAACAAAACTAGAAGTGTATGACACCAGAGGCCTAACACATTAAATATGTTTAAAAAAAAAATGTTTGCTCCTACATTTGGAATAAGGTGGATAAAGATTGGATGAACATCTTTAACATGAACATCTTTTTTTCACAACAGTCTAATCTGTGATTGTTCTACTCTTATTATTTCTTGAATTTCTACACAGTATCTCTTCCTTCCTTTGCCTTGGACACTTGAGCTTGAAGATTCATAAATTTGGAGGTATCGCTTAAAATTGCTATATTGTAGTTTATACAATCATAAGTTAAAAATTCATAATTAATAAAAAAAACTATATATATTATATATTACCATTATTATATATAAAAATAAATTCTATAATACATACATTATACTTATTGTAATTAATTAATAATTAATTTGTTTTATACATTTACATTTATTCATTTTGTAGATGATTTTATCCAAAGAAAATTAATTTTTTTATAAATGCATATGTATAACATATATAAAAAAGAATTTACCCCAGTGTTTTTATTTATTTATTATTATTATTAAAATCTGTAACCCAGAACAAAACTGGTCTTGAAGCAGATAATTATTAATTAAGTAGTGTATGTTACTATGGCAATAAAAAACTGGTAAAACCCCTGTTTGTGATACTGAAGAACTAGCGCTTGCAAACTACTCCTAAATGTGTAAAAGTCTGTGTGTGTCTGGGTCTGTGTGTATCATGTAACAGGATACGTCTGTATTACAGGGGTCACGTGGTACAGGAGACAGCCAAACATGAAAAGTACATTTGAGAGGATTTGTTAAGACAGAGAATCTTAGATTCTGATCTATTATAGATGAGGACATTACCAGAGCAATATCCAAAACCATACAACTCTCTAAGACTATCACCTCTTTTCTCTCTCTCTCACACACAGTTATAAGTACTGTAAAGGCCCAGGGAAGCACAGCAGTAGCACAATGTGTAGATTTTGAGGATTGGAACTAGTGCTTCCTGCTTCAGTCACACTTATGCTGCTATAAAAAAAAATATTATAACTTTGGGATGGGCAATTTGATATCTATATCTAAGGCCCAAAACATATTGTACTCAAATATGAAAACAAACACTTCAGCCAAGCTGAATTTCATGCATCGTATTTCAAAATGCTAATCAGCAATTCATAATTCAGCACAAATGTGTTTTATATTTTAAACTTTGCACAATGCAAAATACATTGTCTTTAAGGTATGCATTTAATTAGTTCAAGCGTTCACTAGGACTCAAACCCATGACATTACTGTTGCTAGCACCCTTATTTACTGTACTAGACAAGCAGTTTATCTACTGTCACTTCTTTCTTTCAGACCAACAACTGTCACGGTGGAGCAACAGTTTGAGAAGAATCTTGCTGAACAAGTTAGTTAAGCTATTGATAGCTAGCTTTGACTTGAATAATTACACATCCGGTTTATGGTCACAGACATCAAACAAGACAGACTAGAACAATTTAGAAACAATTCAGATTTTGGCCAGAAACAGACATTACACTGCTCTGCAAATGCAAATCATCTTAAAATTTGCATTTGCAGACCAGTGTAATGTCTGTTTCTGGCCAAAATCTAAATTGTTTCTGGTGTCCACTGTTCATCAAATGAATGAATGAATGAAAATATTTTTTAACACTGAGTCATTCACAAGCTGTCTTGATTGGTGAAATATTATTTTTTTTAAAATGCTTAGGATAGTATGTTATGTTCATTGACATAGGCCTAAGGAAATATCTGTCAGCGCCATAGCCCTGTGAGCAGTGTGCCGACATATCACATTGTTGTGCTGCGGGCGTCCCGAGTTTACATTTACATTACCTCATTTAGCAAACGCTTTTATCCAAAGGGACTTACAAAGTAGAAGCAATCGGACCAAGAGAGAGCAACAATATACATGTGCTGTGACAAGTCTCAGTTAGTCTACAGTACACATAGCAAGGTGGTTTTTTATATTTATAAATAAACTAGACCTAATAGAATAGAATAGAATAGAATAGAATAGGTCAGTGCTAGTATAAATTAGTCAGGTGATGGCGAAATTTTTTTTATTTGGCTGTTTTTTGAAAATGGCCAAAGACTCAGCTGGACCATTTGGTCTTTTTTTTTTTTTACAGTGTAACTAGCTATGCAGGTCCAAAAATAACTAATTCTAAATTGATTTCCCCAAAAATGTAAAAGCAGTGTCTAACCATATCTTTCAGCATCCTGACCAATTTGTGATAGTGGTGCAAAAATTACACCCTTTTTTAATACGTTTTGAAGTCAGTGCACATTTATATTCAGGCCTACAGAATCACATACACATTTCTTAAAATCCTTTGGTCAAATGCAAGCAGCCCATGTAAATGTGAGGTGTTTTGGGGGTTTGGAATAGGTTTTATGGCTTTCATGCAGACTGAGATCATTTGTAATAGCTGTCAAGAGAAATGCAGAAAGCCAAAAAAATAACAATGAGAAAACTCCTGGGCCAAGGAGACTTCCTGTTGTCAGATGGACAGCCGCCCAGACTGTGGTCTACAGGGCGTCACTGCAGCAGCCTAGTGAACGTGTGCTGTATTTGATCCTGTTGCTGTGATGTTGTGATGACGTGCTCCCTTCTGGTCTGAAGGAGGGTGTTGACGGGATAAAATGAAGTCAGAAGAGAGAGCTGAAGGCAGATGCACGTCAGAAAACGTTATTATTTAGCTGCCTTCTCAGCACAGTCTACGTGCTGTGGTAAGCATTTGTGTATGTTGTGCGTACATGTCTGTTTGACTCTGGGACAATCTGATTTTTCCCATTTGTCTCACGGGGGCCGGGACAGCTGCTGTAGGCGGAGCTTGTTGACCAGTACAGCTGTGACCTCCCAGCTCAGCGTCGTCTCTCTGACAAAGACGCAAACAGACATACACATACTCACACTGTGGAGTTTCTGGCGGCGAGTTACTGCATTCCATCTGTCCCTGGTGTGCAGTGGTCAAGATTCGTCTGGGTTAAGGGTCATGTGTCTGTGGAGGTGTGGTCAGCCTTGAACGCTGCTCCGATGTCATCCGGGCTGGACCGTGTAGCATGGATGACATAATGACGTGTACAACCTGCGCTGCAGACCAACGCAACTCTCAGAAGTGGTGCGTTATGGGATGCTATGTAAATAAGACGATTATGTAACGCACATCATATTTCACATCATTTTTTTGCTCTCTCCCACAACTAGAAAGCCACACAGTTATTTTCCGAGAACTGTATGATGAGAAAGTTGGAACTTTCAAGCATGTTCTTGTTGAGAGATGTTTTAATATGAATATTCTTTGCTTTAAAAATTTGCATGAAATGAAAATGTATTCTAGAATCTATTATATTTAATGCATGTTATAGATTAACAATTTATCCATGTTTTTTTTCTCTACAGCTTTGATAGTTTGTTGAAAGACAATAGATGTTGCTACTTGTTTCATCGCAACTTTAAGAACTAATGACTTACTACAATAAAATATTGCTATTAGCAAAAAAAAAAACCTGCCAAGTTTGTTCTGTATACTGTACATCTTTTGATTTTTTTAGATATAAACATTATTGTTTCCAATCTTTTAACTTCTTAAAATGAGTCTTCATTTTAAATTAACTTAAAAGTAGCAGCAGAAGATGCAGTTAAATTAATATCAGTTTATTTATTATGCAAAAACAGAAATGAATGATAAACAATTGTATAACTGTACAATTGTGTACTGTTCCTCTTTTTAATTTAAAGCTGGAGTTCAACTTCACTTTGCAGTATTAGTAGGTAAAACTTTTTTACATAGTGTGGAGAAATGTTTTCAAAGGATTATTTTCTATAAAATCAAGAACATTTCTGTGCATTGTCTGTTGTCAATAGTAGCAAAAAGCAATGTATAAAGCACAGAAGACACTTTCAAACCGAACAGCATGGGGAAATCCTTCACCCTCAAACTGAATTCCAGATTCCAGCATGGATTCCTTTTGGTATGACCGGATCTCGCCTGTGAAAATTCAGAAAAATGAATAATATGATTTAATTTTACTGCCAATTGCCGTTGTAATCTTGGCCACGCACATATTTGTGGAACCCTGTTGAAACCCGATGAGGACAAAGCTTTGTTTAATCCTTCATATCAAATACACACACATTACGCATTCATCACCAAATTAAAGTGCTGTTGTGTCTTACGTTACCGCCACTGTATGATCCCCCATATTTGTTTACTAAAATGTAACAGATACCGAAAAATCAAGATAGTGAGGATATACCCTCTCACCAACCCTTTAGATCATCTCGCCGCTGTGCATGTGTGTAGTGTGTGTGTTTCCAGGCCTCATGCTCAATGGTGCAAAGCCCAATTGTTGTCCCAGTCTGAGTCTGTGTGGTGTGCTGCCTCGCTCTTTCCATGTTATCCTGTATGCGATGCATATTTTATAGGCAGGGAGACCCCAGCGTGAGGTGACACGTTCCGGACGCATGCACTGATAAACCCAGGACAACCGCCAGCTTTCCACACAGGCACCAACGCAGAATCACACACTCTACACAGACTCAGTAAGTTTGGAGCTTTTGCTCCATATGGCTGTTTGCACACAATAGTCAATAAAAAAAGATTTGCTACTGCACATCCGTAGTAGCGTGTGAGTGTTGTTTGTGAGTTCCAAAGGGTGAGAGAATGTGTAGCAGCAGTCAGACAGGTCTAACATGTCATCTCTGTCTCTTAATGTTCCCAGCCAAGTCCCTTTACACACAGAAGCTTATGTGTGAGCTTAAGGGGGTCTCTGTGATATTCAGGACTGTGTACTCTTGATATAGTCCCTCTGCAGGCCTGAACATAATTAAGTTAGATTAGAAGTGATTCAGTTAAGCCTTCCCAAGCCATTAGAAAAAATCTTTTCTGTGGTGGAACAAGGGTTTGGAGAGTGCAGCTTCAGGTGAGTGTACCTACAGATGTCTGACATGCTGCGTTGACATGTTAAAGGCATGATTCTCTTTAAAATTAAACGTCTGTCATCATTTAGTCACCCTCATGTCATTCCAAACCTGTTTGATTGTATGGAACACAAAAGAATCTATTCTGAAGAATTTTTTTTTTTTTTTTTTTTACAGTTTGTGCTTACAGAACACTACTAAATAATACATGGTCATAAAACAACCAGACACACAGGATTCATATAAAACTATTTGGTTCAAAAGAACTGAGGAACTGGCTGCACTAGTTTTGTATCTGCTGATTAAGGCATTTAAGAACTGTGAGAATAAATGTACACACACACACACACACACAAAAGAAATGGTATCTATATTATTTTCACTTTTGCAACACACTGAATTAAACATGAACTTTTGGGCCTATTTACACTTGTCGTTTCATGCAGCTATTTGGTTAATTTCTGTTCCGTTTCCACATAAATGCGTCTGCAAAGTGAAAATAAAACTGATCTTCAGTTTCTATGCAAATTCATGTCACAGAAATCAACAGGTGAGTTGCATTTATCATCAGCTGATTTCAAGATCAAAAACCACAACAGCTGAGAAAGCGTCATCAGCATTCAGTATTCGCCACTTTCAATGAAGATGAGTGTTTATTGAACACGCAAAGATGATGCAGACTGAAGATTTGATGTGTAAAGACTGTGTTTCATTTGCCTGTTTGCTGAAGAGAGATGCTCATCTCCGAAGGGTCATATCTGTGATGCGTATTACAATAGCGCTGTGGTTATCTGGCTTTTTTCATGTACATTTGTCCAGTTTCTTCCAGTGCATATCAAGCCACCTCCAGTAATGTTGTGCTGTAGTTGCAATTTGTCTCAAATATATTTTGGATGGCATTTACACTGATTGCTATCCAGTCAAAGAAAATGCATAAAGTGACCAGTGAGTGACTAAAGAGACTAAAATATCATGTTCTTGTAAAATGTATGTCAGTAATTGTCATTTTCATTTTTTTTTTTTACATTGTAGGCAAAGAGACACTGATTATTCTGCTTTATTTAAGGCCTCTTTTTTTCCACAGAGAAACAAATCACGAAACATCTCTAACCTAAAATTATATTAATATATAATAATCTCCACTGCAGCCTGTTTTCTGAAAAGTTCAATTATGCATCAAGGGTCGACACACACACACTGGCACACAACTCCTTAGCCAGTTAAACGCTCACTAGCATATTCAAAAACAGTATTATCAGCTGCCTCTCTAATGTGCACATTCAGAAGAAACAAAAACATACATTAGTTATTCACCCCATTGTTTGTCTGCTCAAGGCCATCAATCTTTTAAAAGAACAACTATATGTGCGCTAAATCTGCGAGTTTGCATTTTTCTGGTGTGCATGAATCATTCAGGAGCGCTGTGTGCAGCCGGGACTGGATGGGCGCTCCGTGTACCCCTCCCTTTCCTCGCCCCAGAGCTTCCACTGCTGCCTATAGCCAAGACATCAAAGTAATCAACCTCACCTGACCGGCCACACCTCTCGGCTGAAGACCAGCACCATTTTATTATAGCCTTGAAAACAACATTCTGTACTTGACTTATAATGGGGCTAATTCCGTGATCAAGGTTAATTGCGGCGAATTACATATCCTTTGAAAAGCAAGGATCTGCCTACTTTAGAGATTAAAACTGAACAAAGTTTATTATTTGAAAAGTTAATATCAAAGTCTATTCCATAAAACAAGAACGCTTCTGATCTAAAAATAGACATAGATATCAGTGAATATGACTGTGATGATGAATTATCAGTGCATTCTACTAATAAGTGTTATTCTAGTGTTTATAAAGCTTTAGATATCTAATTTTCATATTATGTAACTGTTATTATTGAATATATTTTTTTTTATTAAATGTTTTTCCTTACACAGATAATTCCATTTGTTTCCTGAATTAAATAGTCATTTATAATTGAATTGTAAAATTGCATTTTATTTAACAATTTTAAATAATTTAATTCATATATTAAAAGTCTAAATAAAATGAATAATAAATGAATTAAATGTTTAAAATATTTGAATGTCACATTAGTATGTGAGAATTTGTATCTAAAGGGATCATGACATGATTTTTTATTATTAAACTGTTCCTTGAGATTCACATATAATGTTGGTAAAAATTTGTTGCACAAAAAAAAAAAGAAAATTCAACAAATGCTATTTTTGGAATGAATATTTTCTTAAACTGAAAAAAATGAATTGAATTTAGTCACTGTGCTTCATTATCACATACGGTAGACCCTATTTCCTTCTCTGTTCTCAGTAGTTTTCTGTTCTTTCTGCTTATCAATACAAGTGACAGAAATCAAGATAAAATACTATAAAGATTTCTCATTTTTTTAAATGAAAACTCCACAAGGGGAAATTATTCATCAAAATAAATATTTTAAAAAAAAGTTAATATCTTGTTTGTTGTCATGTTCCTCATTTGTTACTCAAAGCATTACATTTAAATTAGTGTGATGTTGGGATGTCCCAGAGGAGGACTGTTGCTTCATTTGCCTGGAAGCAACCCACCTGGACACTGCCTAGAATAGGACATTCCTCAACTGATTTTTGAGAAAAGCTATAAAGAGACCAACATTCACCTTGAAGGTGATGTGGAGTTCAAGAACAAATACTAGTCAACCATGTCAAGAGCTCTGGAGTGGCTTGTATGGGAGGGTTGAATGAAAGGACCAGTTACTCCAAAAGAACCATGGAAAGCTTGTCTGGAGTTGGCCAGAAGGTGTAATAGTGACCCAATTGTAATGTGGGAAAAGATTTTGTGGTGAGACGTGATAGCAAATAGCCTTTCAGACAGAAATCACAGCAATATATGTGGTGCAAATCTTTCATTGCAGGAAAACCTGAAGCTTGGGAGAAAGTCTTCAAACACTTGAAAGCCCTGCAATTCCAGTCAAAGCTCTGATCTCAGTCCAACAGTGTGGCTCACAAGCACAGTTTAACTAGTCTGAACAACCTGGAGAAGGTCTGCCCAGAATAATGGGCCAGAAGCAAACTCTGCCAAACCATTTCCACAATATATTAAATTGTGCAGATTGAATAATTCAGAACATGTTTGGGAAGGCTGGAACTACTCACACGTACCTGTCCACCCATCATGAAACACTCAGGCCTGCATCTTCAGAGCAGTTTACTGACAAAGGGGTTAAAGAATAGTGATTTTCAGTTCAAGTTGTAGATATTTTCACAAATAAAACACAGCTATCTAGCAGTTTTGAAACTGTTGTGTTGTTGAAAATGTGATTTTATATACTTCATAAATTTGAAAACTTCTGTGGTCATTAGTTAGTAAAATTTTGGATATTTATATTTGTAAAAAACGGAATAACAGTAGCGTCTAATTTATTAATTTATTATCTTGAGATACGATTCAGTCTTTTATGATTTAAAAACAAAGTGTGAAAATCTCTTTGAATTGTAAAAAAGCATAATAGACTTCAAACCTTAGACAAACTATCAAGTTGCTCTATATAATGCAAAATGTATAGAGCAAAGTACATTATAAATGTTGAAAACAGTCATGCTGCTTAATATTTTTGTGAAAACCATGATACGATACATTTAAAAAATACAGTACACTCTTTTGTTACATACATGTCTTTACGGTCACTTTTGATTAATTCAATGCATCTTTGCTGACTCAAAATATTAATTTCCTTCAAAAACCTTTTGAACTGTAGTTATATGCAAATCCTTGGTCAGAACTTTTCCGAACTTTCTAGACTAATTAAATCATTGAAATGTTCATCTTAAAAGTATTCAGATGAGACCATGTGACTAAAATCCTCAGCTACACTTTGACTGCTGACTGTAGATGAATTGAACTGATTTTGCATAAGGCATAAAATCAAGAGTGTCCTTTCATCTGCTTTTGTAAGCAACTGAAGACTAGATAAATCTTGTTCATTTGAGAATGCATAGAGCACACACCTCACTCATGTTGTCAAAAATAACTGTTGGTGTTATTTTTATAAAGGGCTGACAGATTTATTTAAAATGTACCCCCCACCCCTAAGCTTTCCAGAATGTGCAAAGAAAACAGATGGGGTATGAATGAGAAGAGCGATAGATGTACTGTACTGCAGAGGACAATGAGAGAGGAAGGACAGAGTGTGTGAGACGTGACAGTGACACCCTGCTCCTGCGCCCCTCTCCTGTCCTGTGACAACACAGGCTGATGCTGGCTGGGACAGCAAGGAAACACACATGCACACTCATGCTTTCATAAGCCCTGTCTCGAGGCTAAGCATCACAACAGTCACGTCTGTTTAGACGTGTGAAAACTCAGAGAGAGAGAGAGAGAGAACAATTTGGTCTGTTGAAACTCGGGAGTCCTTTCCTCAGTTTAATACCGAATTCTTTAGATATTTACTGCCGTTCACTTCATTTTTAAGTGATATTTCATCCAAAAATTAAACTTTTGTCATAATTTGCACACCCTCATGTTTTATAAACAGAAGTAGACTGGAAAAACCATCTATATGATGCTGTTTTTGTTTGTTTGTTATTTACTTTTTATGAAGTGTTACAAAAGCATGAATATAAATTGTATTAAAATATTTTGTTAGTTTATTTTGTTATAATTTATAATATACCATTTAGTAATTGAATAAGCCAATTTTTGAATGAGCCATTCATTTTATATTTTCAGTTTTCGTTTTAATTCAAATCTATTGTTATGTGCATTCATCATTGGTTTCATTTTTATTTCTATATAGCTTTATTTTTTAGTTCAGTTTTATGTTTTTTTTTAATCCCTCAACTGTCACTCACATTTTTGAACATTGACTTTGTAGTGCACGATCCAAACTTTCAAAATTTCATAATTCATGAATGAAAATATTTTGCAACATGATATTGATGTACCATTTACATGGTAATGTGATGTCTGATTTTAAAATGGGTTTTAAAGGATGAATTTTGAGATTTTAAGTTTTCAGTCGATATATAATTTCTGATGATTTCTAAAATGTGATAGAGAAAAAGGCAACAAAGAAGTCTCTTTTTTTTTTTAAACAAAGGTAAAAACTCCTTTTATAATTTAGATTTTTGAGGGTTCACTATTGTCATAAATTAATTGATTACTTTTCCTACATAATTTTTAACAAAAAATATTGGTAAAATATATATTTGAGAGTCTTCGAACTTTCCCACGATATATAGTTTGTCAAGATTAGATTAGATTTAATTGTAATATAGTGAAGTAAATGTAGGTGTCCCACAGAGGGGACTGGTGACAGTTATCTTAATTATTTTAGTACTTTTACTTATTTAACTTAACTTAGGCCAAGACTATTTAACCCAAGACACATTTCTAATTTTCATTTAAGTTAAAACTTTTTTTCATCTAATATTTATATTTTATTTAATTTCCACTCTATTTCTATTATCTAAAATGATTTGTACCATTTTGATTAACATTAACTACACTGCAAACACACAAGACAAATACTTTACATGCATAAAACATGTAATTAAAAAATAAAAACTCTACTATAATTATAAAATTTATTAACGTTAGACCCATGGAACTGACTGAGAAAACAGCAAACACTTTTTTGTTTTTTTTTGGTCTCATTTTTTGCATGACAGCCTACCTTCAGTGAACATTAGAAATATCTCAATTTGTGTCCTGCTAAAGAAAGTTTACATAGGTTTTAAAGTACACAAGTGTGAGTAAATGACAAAGCAGCTTTTAATAAAATTAGATCAGCAAAACTGAACCGATTGAATTATATCCTGGGCTAGTGACAGCTGCACCTGACCCATGGTACAAACTGAGAAAGCAAATGACACGCTTACACACGCTCTATCCGGCTGTACCCCTGACACGTACACAGCGTGTGTATGTGTTGTCTTGTGAGAGCTAATCCGGTCCCTGCACAAGCATGTGTTACGATTTCTGAAGTCTTTAGAGATTTAAAGCATGTGTGTTTGTGTAATAGTGCTGAGTGTTTGTCACATAGTCTTGCCGTTGGCCCTCTCTCATTAGGCGAGCCCCTCTCACGTCTCACCACCTGACTGCCCTCCTTGAGTGCACTGATGCAGCAGTGGAAAAAAGCAGGCCCTAAAAATAACTCTCACACACTCACCCACTTCAGGGATGGGACAGAACATGTGTGCGGTTGAGAGGTGGGGTTAATATTAGAAAGCACATACAGTAATATGAAGAGGGGACACCGGCTGCTTTGCCTGCACCATTTTAATCTGTTACTTGGGATCTCCTCGTGCCCCCCAACGTCACACGAACGTAGTGCATTCCTCGGCAGGTCACACGTTCAAGCGCTCACACACACACACACACACACACACACACACACACACACACACACACACTGCATTCCATCAGCAGTCACACGCGCTGTATCATCACTGCTGGCGCTGCTGCCTCCTCGGCACTCTGTTCCCTGTTATTTCTGTCTGTCTGGACCTGGAAAAAGACAGTGGTGGAGAATTCGAGAGGAAGAGAGAGAAAGGTGGGGGGTATTCGAGCCTCGCTGCCAACGGGATCACATTAGGCCAACTTACTGTCTGTCAGGCATCCAGAGTTACAACAGTTCCAGATGATCGGCTGGGTTTGGTTTAAACCGCCACCGTGCCAGCTGACGTTTGGCCCCGTGCCACTGTTCAAAATGAAGACGTGATGACACCATTATCACTTTAAATCAGATGATGATATTGAGCTCACTGGCTTGCGATCGTTTGCTTGTCTTCTGTCAGTAGATCTGCTCTCTTGTCTACATGGCCGCCGGCTCTCCCTCATTAATGATATTGGAATCTATTAAACTGCTTTTTTTGTTTGATTAGGATATGGAGCTGGCCTCTTCTAGGCATGTGTGTGTTGTCATCTTCTCTGTTTGGCATTGCAATGTCTGTAAGGAATTATTATTGTGTAGGCTGGTTAGTTGCACTTCAGTTATTATTTAGAAATATTTAATGTAAGACCTTTGCATAACGCTGTGTTTCCTGCTCCGATTTTTGGTAGTTGTGTTCTCTAGCTGCTGAATCTATTGAATGTGATGCAATTAAAACAAATTGTAGACATTGAACACAGTGTAGTTTGATAACCAAACAAATGACTCTTTTATGAGACTGTTCTTTTCAGTGAATCAAATACAACGGTATGTAATTGGATTGATGAACAAATGACTCTTTTGAGACAGTTCAAATCAAAAAAGGAAACAGTGCAGTCTGATAACCAAACTAATTACTCTTATGAGTCTGTTTGTTTTAGTGACTCAAATACAGTGGTATGTAGTCTGATTGATGAGGAAATGTCTCTTTTGAGCCTGTTTTTAGTGAATCAGAATAAAGAATATAGCTCAAACAGTTAGATCAAAAAAGACCAGAAGTTATCGATTTAATTCAGTATGACGAATCCTGAAGGAACATTACTGAATTAACATCTGACTCACTGAACTGAATATTTACTTACATCCATATCAAAATGTCAAAAATGAAGAAAAATGTCTGTATTTATATATAGGCATTGTCAGCAAAGATACATACATACATGCATACTTGATGTTCTTCTTATGTGTGTGTGTGTGTGTGCCTCAAAGGACTTCAGTAGCGTTGGACTTTGTGTAGGATCGATAGCGGCTGTCTCTCCATTCCACGCTTTATCAACCATATGATCCATTAAAACCAGGCACTCTCCTAGCACGCTTCCGCACACACACACACACACACACTGCCATCATGAAGTTGCTGCTCTTCTCCCGCCATTCCACACCAGTTGTCCGCTCTGGCTCCCTGAGGAGAGCAGGCAATTCCAATACGGCTCAAACTCATTGAGCCATACGCCCCAGCTACACTGCCAGACAAACACACACCGTGCACATGAGGCACGAATGGACAGAGACTGAAACAGAAATACACCCAAACATCAGAGACTCGCAGATCAAAGACACGGATTAATAAAGGAGGACAGCAATCAGCTTTCTTTTTGACTTTAAACACTTCATTTTGAACCATAAATGGGTGAAGGTGTCATAACCACAAAGGGTGTGTGGTATATGGGTGATTATTCAATTAGAGAAGAAAAAAAAAAACCTTTAAAAGGATGCAATACCAAAAGCATTGTAATATATTTAAATATACATTATATCTATATATATATATATACATATGTGTGTGTTCTAATTCTCACTTTTCCCAAAGAAACATTACATTTACAAGTGATTTTTTCAACAACAAAAAATTTTAAACTTTTACCAAATGTTTAAAAAAAATGTTTTGTCTATACAATGTCCCCAGTTTTGCTGTCATTACCATCACATCAAACATTCTGCAGAATAATTTTTATACAAAAAAAACATTTTATATTTACATTTTTACTTATTTAGTTAATAATATAAGTGTGATATTATGGCAGTTTGAAGATCAGAAAGGCTATCTTACCGAAATATTTTAGAAAAATGCGTACCTCTTTATCATGTACCTATTCCAATATCCTTGTTACACAATTTTAACATAAATAAAACATGGTTTAAAGAAGTCAAGCAAAAAATCGCCCATATCTGTGTATGCACTGGGTCATGACAAATTATTCACTTTGATATTTAATGTGAGCAGACGCATGAATATTTAGGCTAACAGTTCTGAGATTATTATCTATTTCCTGAGAACAGTGAATCGCCTTGGCACAGATCACAATGCACTTTTTATGTTATGTAAGTCCAAAAATGAAAGAATGCAGGAGGCCCACTTCCCACAGACAAGGAGTGGCTTGCTACTGTTATGTGTCTTGCTCTACTTTATACCAATGTCACCGTATCATCACCTCCAGGCCATTACAAACTCGTCCTCACACTATATGTCTTTCAAGAAGACAAACTGCACTTGTCAGATTTGATTTCACTTTATACCACAGTTTGACAGGCACATGTCACAGTGCCTGTCAGCAAAAACTGTAATGTGTCACACCTGGTTTACTCTGCATGCGAATGTGATTCTACAGTGTTTCAAATAACTACTTAACTAATCAAAGGTATGCATGAAGCATGCTTTGTTAAAAAGAAAAAGTAGGCAGATTAAAGCTCAGCATGATCATGCTCAGGCCTGTTTGCACCTGGTATTATCATCCATCTCAGGTGTTCCATTACGGGAAAATGTTTTTATATATCAATCATATATTACCGACAATGTTTAATACTCTTGTTTTAGCACAATGGATGTCTGACACTTGTGTAGACAAATTATTAATCAACAACACATTTGCATTTACACTACAAATGCAATGTTGTAACATGCGTTTTTCTGCCTACCTCCAAACGTGGTTTGAGTCATCAGATCACAAAGCATTTTGGACCCAGTTTAGACCTGACCACTCCCCCCTCTTTCTTGTTCCAGTATTACACAGAATTTCCCCAAGTGGAAGGGTCCATCTTACCAACTTTTGGGGGTGGAGACAAACTGCGCTCTTTCCTGAACCACATCCTCTCAAAATGAGCTAAACCTGCATTTCCACCTTGACTTGCCACTGCCAGCCTGGGGTTTCCAAACAGAGCCGCTCCACTTCTGGTTTCCTCCACATCACCACCTTTCGACTTGAAATAGTTTTATTCAAATGTTCATTATAGCTGAAAATGTGTCGAAACTGATATCGCTAAGGGACAGCAGTGAACGCCTGACCGCGTGTGTCCTCCGAGGAAATGAGGAAGGAAGTCTGAATATATGTGCATGTGAGTGAGAGAGAAGGAGAAAGAAAGAAGTGTGTCTGCATTGACAATGAGCCATGTGGCCTTTTGAAACTGTGTATATGAGACTTGTGCATGCTGCTCTTGTTGGTGATATCTGTGAGCGTTTCTCTGGGGCTGTCCCTCTACACAGGCAGTGGTTAGAGCTCAGGAAATGGTTAGAAAAAAAAAAAGACAAATATATGAACAGAAAAAAAAACCTGAATCTTGAGGTGTGAACACACTCATCACGTTGTCAAATTTCATAGAATTCTGAACACCTTTCAATGTGATAACACCTTGTCCATTAATATGATAGTGGGCAAAATATACACTAATGGACCAATATATCATGGGGGAAAACACAAATGAAAATATAGGCCTAGAGAAAGTATTTTAAAAAGTTGTTACTTGACACTTTGTTATTTAAATATGTTGTAGACTGTGCTTTTAATATATAGGCCTACTCTATGAAACATTCTTGATCACACTTTTTTTGTATCCGAAGCAAATAATCTGAATTTATTTTATCTCAATGCATTAATTAGTCATAAACTCTGGATCTCGGCCTAAAGTAGCACATAGAGCCCAGTGGACAACAATTAAAACACACTTCATGAAATCTCTCACACACACTCAAATGCACAAGTCCTTGTCCATATGGATCCATTTTTGAGATGATACTGAATAATTCTGACTGCGTTGTTAGCTGTTGGGATTAGAGTGAACCAGAGGGAAACCTTACTCTCAGTTAGGACATGAATAATGAAGAACACAGACTCGGACTCAAACACACACACCGAGAGGCTGTTTAACTAATAGTGGGTCACAGCGCCCCCTACAGTCCAATCTACATCATTGACGTTCGGTTCTATGAATACACGCTAACAATTAAATCACAGATGCGCCTTCAGTTTTAAGTGTGTATGTGGATATTATCAGCAAAAATAATAATAATAATATTACAACCCATAATACAATTTGTGAAGGGTTTTAATTTTTGGGTGATCTATATCTTTAGCAAAATGTGTATGACTTACCCTGAGGTAAATGACGAACTTAGCTGGCCTGTTTTGATTTTGAACATGACTAAATTATGTGCAACAGGTTATGTCCTATAGGTGATGAAATATAAAAAAATAGGTCATTTTATGTAAATTTGCTAAGTGTTGCAAGTGTAAGAATCCACATATTTTTTTCTGATTTCTGTTAAACTATAGCTAAGGTTACTGTACAAGTGTTTTTCAGTCAAAAGATAAACGAGTACCTCCCTCATGAATTCATTTAGCATGCATGCTACAATTCGACCAATCACTAGATATTTTAAATGCCATTTACCTTTTACTCGAACAGTTCTTCTAGCATCAACCACATCTCCTGTTTATGTTCAATGAACTTTGAGCTTGTATCAAACTCAGTCCCCTACATTACAGACTGCACGTTAAACATGCCCAAAGTCATATAATAATTACAGTTACAGATTTTCTGGTTTCTGGAGTACTGAAAACCCTGTAATTTTCTAAGACTGAAATGAAAACAGATCATCAGAATATATAACGAGACATTTACACAGGCAATTTAAAAGCAAAACCACAAATTGTACAGTTTTAAAATTTAAAATATGAATAGCTCCGATTTAAAGAAATTATTTTTTCTTTTTTTTTATTCCCTTTGTATACAATGGTGTTGCAGAGAAAGGTTTAGGGTGTGCACAGGTGTGTTGATGGGACATAGCTGCAGGCTCAGTGAGCTAGGGGTAATAGCATATATTACATCATGCTCAAAGACGGGTGTAGCTGATCTCATACGTGCACTAACAGCACATCTGGAATGCACATTTGCATACAACCCCTTCTTCTGCCGCAAACTGAAGATATGCAAATTATGCCCTGTGACGCAAATCACACACTCAGATTTTTTTTTTTTTTCACCATAGATGAAAGAAAAACAATTGTGACGTATTGCATTTTATTGTACAATTTACATATATAAAAAAAAGGATGTCCTGATCTGGTGAGCTGGAAAAAAAAACTGCAAGCAAAAACTGATTTTTTTTTTTTTTAATTACCATATGGTTGTAGTGGCTGTATGGGGGTAAAAAAAAAAGTTATTTATAACCTTGAAATGGTAGTTTTAATAAAGAAAAAAGGGATTGGGTGTTGATGGTCAGAGTTTGGTCCATATCCAATGGCTTAAGATTCGGTGACAGGCTTCAGGGTGGGAGTCCAGAGGTCATGCAGGTTTAGGAGCGGGTGTATTTGCCCCAGATGTGTAGCATAAATACAGATGCGATAAAGAGCAGACTCATCACCAAAACTGGAACCGGACCACTGCAACAAGACAGAACAAGGAATAGATGGAATCTCTGCCAAATCATTCTTATAAACATTAAAAAAAAACAACAGTAAGACAGAAGGATCCCTAGTTAAGGCCATAGAGACTAAATTCAGTATCTATTTCTCACATTTCAGTTCCAATATGTAATAAAATAAATAAAGTAAATAAAAAAGAATTGGCACAAATGTCCTCCCAGTGGGCCAATCAGGACTGCTCATCTTGATCATGTGATAGAAGATGAGTTAATTAGGATTCTAAACGCTGGTGAGTTGGATACTGTTAACGAGCTAGTCGGAAAATGTGGGGCTTTATTAAAGCAGGAACTGACCATCCCTTGGGTCACTAGGCAGCCGTGTAACCATGCCGACTGAAGGGCCACCCCTCAGGCTTTAATTGATGTGACCTTTACTGAGGGAACTTTAATTAAGCTCAAAACACAGACCCACACACAAAACCTTAAAAGTGAAAAATACTTCACACACAACTCCACACAGACTCTCCTACTCTAAGAGACTCTTGACTGTAAATACGGTCACAGTAGACTCCCTCAAATCTATTATGATATGGTTGGCTTATTTGTTTGTACGGAATGAACAGATGTAACGTTACCGATCTAGAACAGCAACCTTAAAAAAAACAAAAGCACAAATTGCGGCAAAGGAAGACACTATTATAAAAGTTGGTTGCATTGAGAGAATGGCTCTAATTACAACACACACACACACACACACACACACACATGAACACAGCTGTAGGAGGGAAACGGCAGGGGAGACATCAAATAAAGACGGAGGTTGAGCCCATGAGGCCAATTTCCTGTCGTTAAAATTTCATGTTTATCCTTATAAATGCTAAACCTCTCAGAACCCTCTGCCCCTCCCTTCCGTGTCACTTCCTGTTGAGCTGAGGGGATGAATTAAAAATGAGCATCTGTGTTGGTTCTTTGCACATTAAGTATCTCAAATTGTAACCTTTGCTTATTTTGTCTTTAAGCAATAAAATGCAATAAAAATATGTCTGATATGATTTCATGGCTAGTAGATGTTTTCCCACACACAGCCGTTTGTTTAAAAAAATAAAATCATAATGGCTAGCAATAAAAGGGGGGGGGGAATACATTACGTTAAAATATGATTTTATTATTATAAAAAAAAGCACTGAATAAAAATCTGAAAAAGAAAACTGTCCAACATCTAAAGATATGACTTTGTAATCTAACATTTTTTATCTGAATTGGCTGATTGTACCTGAATTTCTTTTATTATTTCCACAATCTATTTTCAAATACATGCAAATGAAGAACTGAATAATAATGGCGCCTCAGAAGTAATTTAATCAGGAAAACCTTTGCTAAACAAATACATTTAATAATAAATAATAATAATTATTATACTCTTATTCAAGTACATAAACTACTATTCAAAAGTTTTTTTTTTTATGTTTTAAATGTCTTATGCTCACAAAGGCTGCATTTAAAAGTAATAATAATAATATTATGAAATATCATACCAAGTAAAATAACTCAATACATTTCCATTTAATTGGATTAAAAATAACTTTCTACGGTCAAATTTTAGAATGGAATTTATTCCTCTGATGACAAAGGTGAACGATTTTTCAGAAGTCACTGAAATACACGGATTTGTTGTTGCTTAATATTTTTGTGGTAACAGGAAACATTTGTTTTCTTTAGGATTTCAAGTTTAGAAGCATGCTTGATTTAAAAAAAAAAAAAAAGTATTTCTTTCTTTGGAACAAAAAACCTCTCAATCTTTGAAACTGTAGTGTAAATTTTTTTCTTAGATTTTTAGAATATTTTGTTTTGTCTCAGAGTGGAAAGTATTTGTAATCATTCTGTATTGTGTGTGAATATGAATCCTCACACTTTAAGTCCTGGTGAGTCCTCAGTGTAGAAGCGCCACATCCCTCCTGTGCCTGCCGATGCTGTGGATCGGCCTCCGCTGCGTGCACCACTGCTAGGTGCCTTCCTGATGAAATCAACAACAAAAAATCTCTGCTTAAATATACAAGACAAATCAAAGTGTCAGAGATTACCAAACACTCACAAATCAGTGCAGCTAAATCAATGACACAAACCCCTGATGATGTCAAATTTGTAGGACAAAACACTGATTAGGGCCTCAACTTCTGACTTGTCTAAAACAATATCTTTCAGGTTTGCTGATCAAATCACAAAAACACAAAGAAAAGCTCTTTGATGCAGCTTGGTGTATTAAGGCCCAAACCAAACTCTTGCATGGTCCTTCCTTACCTCTGTCGGACTGAGGTGCCAGCGGTGCGGGGGGCCACGGTCTTACTCGGGGACCGACTGGAAGCCCCAACATTTGTTGCACTAGATGCGGGTCCAGGCTGTACAGAAGGACAAATAGAGGACGTAGTAAACCAAGTGCATTTATTGTTAAAGCAAACAACTTAGCTAATGTTTCACCAATACACCATTTATTGAGTATATATAAATAAACTTTAATGCAAGCACAATGCATTTTCATTAAAAGCCTCTAGAAAAGATATAGATCAACAGATACACATAGGCTTTATATTATAAGATGGTATTCAGACTGAGACAGCGAGTCAGATTTAGACTGTAGAGCTGGTGTGGGGGTCGAACTTAAAAGAGCCACGTCTCTCATACAACTGCAGCTAGCGAGCGAATGTAGCCTACAAACTTAATTACATCTACTAGCATATAACTAAATAATATTCAAAACAGCAATTCCAGTAGTTGAAACTCTAATCTAAATCTAAGTAGCTGCAAAGCAAGTAAATGGCAGAACTAAGTTAAGTACAGTTAACGTGTGCCAGTAACGGTAACGTTATATTACTGAGCTAACGTACCACATAGCAATCCAAATATAACTGTAACGTTAAATACGCGCAAGCTACTTATTATAACGTAACCTAACCTCGAAAAACTGCATTGAGAAACTTACCATTTTGTTCAATAGTATATATTTCAGGAGTCTGCGGAGAAAAGAGTGAATCTAGTTGACAGCGTCTGTAGCTGAACTCCAGCCGATCCTGACCACTAACAAGAGACAGCCTGTTGATGACGTTTCACTGAAAAGGCCACGACAGCTACAGAAAGGACCCATATAGGTGCCAGTTAAGTGCCTGACTGGAAATGTGATCCCTCGCGTTACTTTTTGACACTTTTGGGATGGTTTCTGAACCTAGATTTGACATACACCGTCAAACCAGGTAATAATAAAAACGAATAATTTCAGTAAAAGTAGCCTAGCTTTAGAAATTTCATTTGGGAAAACTCAAAGGCGGTTCAAAGGAATTCAGTGACGTGTCAGGTGCGATGGATGATGTGTACAGAGTAGGGTAGACATTTTGGCTCAATCAGGAAGCCGGTTTCACGAAATCGCGAAGTTTGAGGCTGCTGAGTATTCGTGTCAGTAATTGTAAGAGTACAGGTGAGTGCGTTGTCGTCACGATATTTTTAAACATATTGTCTGGTTGTTAACTAAAACTGTAAGGACAATTTGAGTGTGTGTAACCAAAATATGACATTATATATGATGTTACAGGGTTAATACTTGATGTGGAGCAGGGTATATACGTTACTGAGTCTAGATTTATATTTTACTTAATATAACATAACATTGAGAATGAATATTGATGTTTTTCAGCTCTGAACTGACGTGTTCCGCTTGTTTATAGATACCTGCAGACATTTAATGTTGCAGGACTGTAATAACATTTGTGACCCTGGAGCATAAAACGAGTCTTAAGTAGCAAGGGTAACGTTATATTTGTAGAAATAGCCAACAATACATTGTGTGGGTCAAAATATTACAAAAAGAAATCACCCTTATGACTGGTTTTGTGGTCCAGGGTCACACAGGATTTCTATACAGCAGTAACTGGAAAGTCTAGTTGCTTTGTCTCAAGCTAAAAAATAAGCTGTATTGTTCATTTGACCTCCTTTTGACTCAACAGGTTCTGTTCGGGACAGGATGGTTCGGGTGGTGTTCCTGCACCCTGATCTGGGTATAGGTGGAGCTGAGCGTCTGGTGGTGGATGCAGCTGTAGCTCTGCGCTCTCGTGGATGCAGCGTTCAGATCTGGACTGCACACTATGACCCCCAGCACTGCTTCTCTGAGACGCTCTCACCTGACCTGCCTGTGGTGTGTGTGGGCGACTGGCTGCCCACCAGCGTGTTCGGTTATTTCCACGCTCTCTGTGCATACCTGCGCATGATCTATGTAACTCTCGTCCTTGTGCTCTTTAGTGGGGAGGAGTTCGATGTTGTCTTCTGTGATCAGGTAACTACTAATGCTACTAGCACCAACTACTAATTATCAGTGTTATTTTTGGTATTAAAGTATTTATTCATATTTTGTATTATCTATTATTTTTATATTTTCAGTATAAAATTTAAATGATTTTTTTTTGTACATTGTTTAATTTTTATTTTTTTGTATTTCTATTTAGCTTTATTTTTATTGCAGTTTTAGTAATTTTTGGTACTAAAACTTATTTATTTTAGGTAGCTGCCACAGCAACATTTTATTTTATTTCAGCCTAACAGCACTTCTCTTTTTTTTTAGTGGTGGACTTAAAGTACTGAGAAACATTTCCAAACATATTATCCAAACTTTTACTCCTCTAATGTTCCTTGATAATTTGAACTGAAGATATCTAGACCTACTCTAAAGCATTGCAGTGATTTTTGATGTATGAAAGAATAATTTTTTTCATATGACCAGACTATAAAAGATGCCATAGACATTGGTCAAATCAACAGTTTATTAGACCGCACACTCCTGTGATTGACCAGTCAGAATCAACAGAATCGTTCTCCTCACAAACACAAGGGTTAATTTTGCCTGCTCATCTCCCCCTTCTTTCAGGTTTCAGCATGTATACCCTTTTTGCGTTTGGCACGTCACAGAAAGAAAGTCCTATTCTACTGTCATTTCCCTGACCAACTACTGACACAGCGTCGCTCGGCTCTGAAGCACATATATCGAGGCCCCATCGACTGGTTCGAGGAACTGACCACAGGCATGGCCGACCGCATTTTGGTCAACAGCCAGTTCACTGCAGGAGTCTTCAAACAGACCTTCCCCAAACTGGCTGAGATTCGAACCGACGTCCTTTATCCCTCTCTGAACTCGTCAGCTTTCGATGTTGAAATAGAGGGCCTCAGTGGACTGCTCCCTGAGGGGCGGAGCCTCACCTTTCTGTCAATCAACCGCTATGAACGCAAAAAGAACCTGCCATTGGCGCTACAAGCGTTAGCGGCCCTGAAAGAGCGTCTGTCCGCAGGGGAATGGGAGCGCGTGCACCTCGTGATGGCCGGGGGTTACGACGAGCGCGTGGTTGAGAATGTAGAGCACTATGAAGAGTTGCGCTCACTAGCGTCCTCTCTAGGCCTGGAGGACCATGTCACCTTCCTGCGCTCCTTCTCAGACAAACAAAAACTGTCTTTGCTGCACAGCAGCACTTGTGTACTGTACACTCCAAGCAATGAACATTTTGGCATCGTCCCCATTGAGGCCATGTACTCACGTTGCCCAGTTATTGCGGTCAACTCTGGTGGACCGCTAGAGTCTGTGGCCCATGGCGAAACAGGCTTCCTTTGCGAACCCACCCCTGAGTGCTTCTCAGAAGCCATGCAGAAGTTTGTAATGGACCCTAAACTCAAGCAGTGTATGGGACAGGCTGGAAGAGAACGAGTACAGAAGCGCTTCTCGTTGCAGGCCTTCACCGAACAGCTCTACTGTCACATCATAAACCTTACCCAATAACCAATTATGACATCATAAAGGCCATTCTGCTTTGGATCAGCACACATCGGATGCATTCAGTAGGTCGGGTTGCCATGGTGGGACTAATGAAAGTATGTCATCTCTAATGATAGAAAAGAGCAGTGGGAGTTAACATGGCTTAAGAGTTCAATGCAAGCCTTGAAGAATGTGGTGCACCCATCTGACCGAGAGGTTAATGAATTATTGCGTGCCAGCCACATTGATCAAGTGTGTCACAGCGAGACCTGAGGACTGTATATGTGTATTTTGTTATTTTTTTTAAGCCATAGGCCTATTAGAGAGTTTCTCGGGTAGAAATCGATAGAGAAGTTTTCTGTGCCCTGCTCTGTTTGCCAGTGTCTCTGCTTTTGTGTAGTGATAACAATGGAAGTTGTTAAGAGTTATTAAAGTCTCAAACTAAAGATGTTTGTTTGAGTAGAAAAAGAAAAGAAGTTTTCCTAGGACACTGAAGGTCATCTGCTGTATTGGGTTTGAGGTTGTTACTGACTCTGTATCTCCTCGTGCTATTGATACGAGACCAAAGCCCTGATTAAATGAGATGCTGCTTTGTGACTGTGTTGTTTGTCTTTGTCTCTTGGAACTTTTATTTTTGGATATATTTGATATAAGCTGACCTGAGAAAACAGTGGTCTGTTTACATTTCCAGAATTAAGAACAGATCTCTGTTGTGTTAACATTTCTATTTTAATTTCATTTGACAAACCGTTTTATACTATTTCCAAAAACACCAGTTATAATCCAAATAAATGGATAGTTCACTCAAAAATGACATCCTGGAATCCCAATTTATACGTGATAGGGATTTATAGTTGTTATAAAAATAAAATGCCATTTTAATTATTTCCAACACTTTTCCACGTTTAGAAAAATAAAGTTCTTTCAAATGAAACAATAGATTATTGAGAAGACATAATAAAGTAAGAAATATATAGATTTTTTTAGTTGTTTTAGCTTATGTTAAAACAAATTTTTTTTTCTTATTTTAAAGCATCTTAAATCATTTTGAGGCCCCCTACTTGAGAAGCACTGCTCTGCTTTAAACAGCCTGTGCACACATGAATTTCTCAATATCTGCGATAACCACAGTGCACTTGGGCTCGCATGCTAAATTAATAAGGTGGTGGGGGGGGGGGTTTAAATAGGTTTTAATTCTGTATCGCAGACGGTCAGATGTATTACCTCGCTAGTGTCACATCTGTTTTGTTGGCAGTTTGGGAGCAGTTTTTGTTGCTTTTCCTCATTAACACGCTATGCGTTAAAGATGGGAGCCTTATTTTTAGCCGTGCACTGATTGGGTTTTAATCATAACATAAAAAGAGGGGTTATGGGGCCAGCGAACATGTAAATCAAGTGGGCACAATAACAAGGTCAGAATGCACAACCTTACACCTTCTCACTGTGTTAGAGCTAAAGATATGTGGGTATGATTGTTGAATAGGTAAATGGAGGAAAGTCCTAGCTTTCGTAGTGCAGATATGATGGACATGACCTGTAATTAATTGTTTTCATCAAGCCTGCACTTGAGAATACAATGAGCAAGACATATTGAGCTTCATATTGTTTGCTGCCGTCACACATGAATTAAACTCTTGGCAATACATTTTCTCTAAACTTGCTCTGAAATGGTGCAGAAAGATATGCAGATTTCATTCATTAATATTGACTGAGATATTTGCTTAAGACACATGACACTAATTTCCAGTTGAGTTCATATTTGCTGACCAGTGGTAAATGAGCAGTTGTTTGGTAGAGAATGTGTTGAAAGAGGAAACGGGAATATTATCTTGCCCCTGATGGAAACACACAGACAGGAATATCTCTTGAATGTTTTGTGTGACATATTAGTTTACAACCATTTGTATTCATAGCCTGTCTTTTAGCGTTTTCTTATATAAAACGCTTGCAAATTATGATTTCAGATTTTACGGCTTCGATAAAATATTCCAGCACATTAGCATATATCTGGTGGGGATTATTGGTGTGCTGTGAGGGGTGGGTTTTGATTTACATCTGTGGTGTAAAGCAAATAAAAATCTTACTCCGTTTTTAAAATAGCAATTAATAACGTCTCTCAGTGGCAAGTTATGAGCAAAATGATAGCCTCAATAAAACCAATTATTTATTGCTAAAGATAAAGAGACGTTACATGTCAAATTTATAATAGACAACAGCCCCATGCTGGAAGCTTAGAAAATGTCATTTCTATGCAGTTAAAGGCTATTGGTATTTCATAACTAGTGTTAAAGAGTATAAATGTTATATCAAATACACAAGGGACCAGTGTTATTCAGATAAAACTGAAGCTTTGGGTATCATCAGTTTTGGCCTCCTTGTTTTAAGAGTTTTGTATTATATATTGAAAGTTTCTTTTTCCTAACCCATGTTGTGCCCTGGCTACTGTTTAGAAATTTATGCTTAAAGCAAGAAAACTGTTTTTCCAATTAGGTAAGAAATAAACGTGAAATCTATAATAAATATTACTGAAACAAGAAAAAAATATATATTTAAGAAACGTATTAAAACTTTTTATCCAGATAATATATCTTGAGTTAAGTCATTAAATGCAATCTTTAAATGTATTGAGATAAAAAAAAAAAAAAACTATAGCAGTGAAAATAATTTTCAATAGATTTTTAATACATTTCTAATAATTTTAAGCAACAACCTTTTTTGGTTTTAATGCCTAAAACAAGAAAAAAGGACAAATAAAAACAAAACCTGAAAACAAGTCTTCAGAAAAGCACATTTATCTTGTTTGACCCCAATGACCCTATGCAGGAAGCTTCAAAATGTGGTTTCTATGTTAAAAGACTTGATATTTCATATCTAGTGCTATGACAGGGGATCATTTTTATTCAGATAAACGTGATTTTGTGGACCAGTGGATATCATTTGAACTATAAACGTTGACCCAAACAAGAACCTTTGACCAGCCCCTTCAGATTTTGCCTCCCTGTCCAGGTGTTTTGCTCTTATGTAGTAGTGCCATGTGTTTATGGAGATGGTGTGTGTGGCTGAGATGCTCATTGCCCTCAGTGATCCTGGCTGCTTTCCAGCCCTCAGTTGGCCCTTAATCAGCGAGCTGTCATTCAAACAGAAGGAGTGACACCGCGCGCATATTCATCAGTCATCTGGGACCCCCGATTAGATGCTCAGCTACCCCCATCCGCCCTCCTCGGGCACAAAAACAACTCCCCTCAGAGTCAACCACACACACACATACTTAGCAAACCAAGCACTGCTGATACCCATCGACTTCAACTGTCCGACTCCAGAAAGCGTTTAGCTGTACTGCAGGTGTGTGTTTACAGTAAACGCATTTTAATTTGTTCATTTAGATCCAGTTGTAATCAGGAGGACCGATCGCGTGACGCTGGCAGCGGTTGGCAGAGTGACAGTGATGCCCAGCTGGAGATCAGCGCTCACCTGAGGAGGGGTCGCGTCAATCACCCATCCCGTCCTGCGTCCCGCGCGCCCCCCGACGCCGCCTATTTACCCTCAAACAAAAGCGGCGTTCAACTTGAAAGCGCTGCGCGTGAGCGGGTGTGTGTCGCGATGGCAGAATAGATTGAGCTGTCAGAGCAATTGCTCAGAGGGAAGATTAATAACCAACACAAACAATAACGTCCCCGCCATCACCATAAATATGCTAATGACCGTTATCAATACAGCAGCTAATGGAAGCGGCGGAATTACAGAGACGGCCAAGAGAGAGGGCACGAGGGTTAGCCATTTATTCACAGACCACTCTGATAAACCCACAGCGCGGTCCCTCAATAAAAGCACCCACCCTTAAAAGCCATCAGCTCGCGAGTAAGACAACACTTCATTGTGCGAGTGTGGGTGTGTGTCTGTGTGTGTGTGAGAAAATGGAGAGGTAAAGGAATATGCGTGCCAAGGATTTAATTAAGAGTCACCAGGGTGAGCTGTGCTGTTGGGTTGGGAGGGAGAAACTCAGCTGTGGAGATAATGACATTGTGGACCACTGATGTTTACTAGTAATCGGACATCTGTTCATAGGAACTCCAAGAGAGATAACTTCTTCTTCTATATACAGTACAGATCAAAGGTTTGGACACACCTTCTCATTCAAAGAGTTTTCTTTATTTTCATGACTACGAAAGTTGTAGATTCACAATGAAGGCATTACAACTATGAATTAACACATGTGGAATTATATACATAACAAAAAGTGTGAAACAACTGAAAATATGTCATATTGTAGGTTCTTCAAAGTAGCCACATTTTGCTTTGATTACTGCTTTGCACACTCTTGGCTTTCTCTTGATGAGCTTCAAGAGATAGTCACCTGAAATGGTCTTCCAACAGTCTTGAAGGAGTTCCCCGAGAGATGCTTAGCACTTGTTGGCCCTTTTGCCTTCTGTCTGCGGTCCAGCTCACCCCTAAACCATCTCGATTGGGTTCAGGTCCGGTGACTGTGGAGGCCAGGTCATCTGGCGCAGCACCCCATCACTCTCCTTCTTGGTCAAATAGCCCTTGATGCCTTCAGTGTGACTCTACAATTTTCATGGTCATCAAAATAAAGAAAACTCTTTGAATGAGAAGGTGTGTCCAAACTTTTGGTCTGTACTAATATATATATATATATATATATATATATATATATATATATATAAACTGAGCTGCATATTTAGGCTTGTACATTTGTGTGTGTGTAATGACATGGGTATTACAACATGAAGGTGATTTGGGACACTTTCAGTGTTCCTGTTACAAAAGGCTTAAAAATAAATTGGAAGTTTTTTTTTTTTTTTTTAAATCTAAACATGCACAAAGTTTCCTGTAAGAGGTATAGGTTTAGGTGTAAGGTTGGTGTACTGTAGGGCCATAGTAAATATAGTCTGTACAGTATAAAAACCATTATTCCTATGGAGAGTCACCGTGTGTGTGTATATAAATACACTGAGATTTATGCTTAAAATCATTGAAAATAATTTACCAATGGTAATCGATTTCCAGTACAGCTTTGGCAAATATTGTAATTTTTTTGTTTGTTTGTTTTAATGCTTAAAATAAGAACAAAGTGCCAAATAAATATCTAAACTTTGTTATTAATTTTGAAGAAGTGTTAAGAAATGTAGCTTCTCAAATATATTTGGTTATTATAATGTTATTATTACTATTTTATTTTTTAATAAGAAATCAGGCCAAAAAGCTGGTTAAGACATTTTTTATGTTTTTGCAGTCATCAAGCTGTACATATGCATCTTTGTTGGTTTCTTTCTCTTAACACTTTGTAAAAGGGTGACTTGGCCATCCCCAGAGCTTCAGGGTGATGCTGTTAACTGAGTGTGTGTTTCGTGAATGTGTTAAAGCGTTTCATTGGAAGCATATTTCAGGATAATAAGGTCATTGGGGATTATTCAAGCAGCGAAGGGTTACACTGGCATAACACATGAGTAACACGGTCTAAGCAATAGAGTGATCTTACAAATTACATTATTGAAAATACACATATTTTAAGCATTTTACCCATTTTGATATTTGATAAGGTTATGAATATATGATTGAAAGTAACATAACACCAAAGTCCCTTTGACTGTGTGGAGAATGGAAAAGAGGAGTTATGGGCCAGCTGAATGAAAAACACAACTTTAACAAGTTCCAGAGGTGTGAATTAAGCACACACAGATGACTCTTAGAGAGTGTGTAATTGCTAATTGGCTCATTACTGATCTCTAATGGTTAATTGTGTTGTTGCAAATGGCCAGCTATCACTCAGATTCCCATGAGAGTGATGAAGGTTATATGATTTTAATAACTCACGGAGGAAACAGAGTTTACAGCTATTGTGAATGTGATTGTGTGCGCTTGATGAAATAATGCTGTCAAGCCCATGATGAAAACACATACGGTATTCTGAAAGTAAGAGACTAATTAAGAGCACACCGTTTTCATGAAAAGATTTGATGACCCTGTGCTGATTATTAACCAAAAAAATTTTATTTTAAACTAAATCAGTGCTGCATCATTTGGTAGACTCGCCCAACTGTTCTCACATCCACTTTTGGATTGTTCCAATCCATATGACCCCATTTTTGCCATGCCTCATCAATCAAAGTGAAATTTGACACTTATTAGTATAACATTAGCCCTATTAGAAGTGGTATCTTTACCATCTAAGCCCAAAAAGCATTTATATCCACTGGCGGTCTTTAAAAAGTGTAAGTTACATACATAAAGTACACAAATTTTGTTAAATTACAACCAGGTTCCTGTTTTAATGAAGTTTGAAACAGTGATGTTGTTATAACAACAACTAAAACTATTTTTGTTAATTTAAATAAAACTGAAATAAAACAAAATACAAATATTAGATTTAAAAAAATAAAGGGTAGAAAAAAGTGTTGCTTTGTTTTAGCTACTAAATTGTAACTACTAAAATGACTAATAAACATTTACCGGCAAAATACGTAAGATATATATATTTTTTTTTATTAAAATACACAAAAAACCCTAGAACAGTGTTCTTTATTTTGCTGACTTGTGTATTACTTACATTATCCCAGATGTTTCAAAGAATGTTTAAATCCAGAAAAATAAGCAATTTTAACCAGTGACATGGACCGTGTCCATAGTGTCATTCTGTCGCTAGCCAATGACATCATAACCCTTCGATTTCCGGTTTTGTTTTGTAGAAAACTTGGAAACACTAAAGACGCTTTAATGTTGTGCATTTTAATAGAGCGGTGATGACCGCACAGAGTAACATTATAGCAAAACTTTCAGATGTATGCAGTATGATAAAACAGCACTGCTGTTAAACATACATTTTATGTAGTATTTTCATAGTCACATCACAGCTCAAATCAACCTGGCTACTAAGTCACAACTTTTGCCAAGCAACTACCATTAAGAAAAAATGTAATGCTAAATCATAGCTTTCATAGCATATTTCCAAAAATCTAATTTGAGATTTTGCAACTCAACATGAAACCAATCACATGTCGGAATTGTTTTATTGCAGAAGGTAAAGAATGTTATCTTAAAAGGAGGGGGTTGAGAAAGAAAGAAAAAAAAAGAAAGGAAGAAATCTGAGGGAGGTAAAGGCAGACAGCCAAAGGAAACAAGAGTGAGTCAGTCCCCCCAGTACATCAGAACCTGAAGCCATTTCTTAATCTTTCCGTCCCACGCTCCCCCCTGTTCCTCGCGTGCCTGCTGTGTGTCTGCAAGTGTTGAGGGCCGATGTTGTCAGCTGTCAGTTACAATATTGACGCTGATCAGGCTTAGCTCTGGACACTGAGCTCATAAAACTGGTCTCAGGAGGTGCGAGCGTGTGTGTGTGTGTGTACCTGAAGGTGTGAGGGTATCTCCTGGGTGATTTTCACTAGCTTAACCTGCAGTAGGGCTGTAATTAACTGGGGCTAATTATTGGCAGGCAGGGGTTGGGATGCTTATGAGAGATCCCTGTGCTGCCTGTGCAGATAATCACAGCTTAGGGCCCTGTCAGGATAAACTGTATGTGTGTGTGAACTGTGAATGTAGAAATGCTAGGAAAGCAGCATCGATGGATTCATGGAAGTGAATAGCCCCACCTAGCGAGATTTGACATTTTAATTTTGTTGCTCTACAAGCATCCTCTTTACATCCAGGAAGCTAAACAGATGTTACGGCTGCTTTTAACTATGAAAGTTGGCTGCTAATGTGCTAACAAATGTAAGTATCTCAATCTTTTTTTCTTTTTTTTCTGATTGCCTGTAATGAAATTGACAGCAAACAGCAGCTGTTGAGCTGAATTGACTTAATCTCTTAATCATCATTCCCCCATTCCCTGTCATTTGAACAGACGCATAGCATATTCAATTAGCAACTGAACCCCAGCCAGCAATCTATATCAGATGGAGGAGAGGAGAGGAGAGGAGAGAAAGCAAGGTGGAGGGAGGGGAGAACACATGGGAAATCACTGCGTGCCGTGGCACTGTAAACATCTGTACCGTGCTCCACAATGGAGCTGCTGAGATACTGGAGGTCAATAGAGAGCGGTCAAACAAGACAAAGACACTTGGATGTGTCATTTCCTCCCATAATACCATTGTTCTATTTATATATTTAAAAAAAATCTAACTATTTCTTTTTAATACTGAATTTGTTAAAGCAATTGTTTACAGACTGTGAATCGGCCGAAATTCTTAGCAAAAGTTGTGGCATATGTAGCCTTAAAGGAATAGTTCACCAAAAATGGGAATTTGTTTAAACTTTACTTACACACAGACCATCCAAGATGTAGATGAGTTTGCTTCTTTACTAGAACAGATTTGGAGATATTTAGCAAGGCATCACCACCTAATCAGTGGATCCTCTGCAGTGAATGGGTGCCGTCAAAATAAAGACAGCTGATAAAACTTCACTCCAGTACATCAATTAACATCCTGTGAAAATGAAAGCTGTGTGTTTGTAAGAAACAAATCCATAATAGGCACTTTAATCATCACGTTTTCTCCAGTGGAAAAAAAAAATCCATTCCTGTTAAAATCCACCAACATATTAGTTTTGGACTATTTTTCCTTGTAAACTGTGCTTGATCTATGCATATTTCTCTGCTGATTCAGATGAGATGACTTTTTTCCATGCAAAAAGTAAAATTATGGATAAAAAAACTAGCAAATTACCTGGAAGCAAAAGTTCATTGATGGGCTGTGTGGATTACTTGTGGATTATTGTGATGTTTTTGTCAGTGTTTGGACTTTCATTCTGACGGCACCCATTCACTGCCGAGCACAGGTGAGCAATTTAAGTAATGCTGCATTGTTTCAAATCGGTTCCCGCAAAGACACAAACTCATCTACATCTTGGATGGTCTGATGGTGAGTATATTTTCAGCAAATTATTCCTTTAAGGCTAGAATACATCACAACGTTTGCCCAGATTTTTTTATTTTGTTTACGATCTAGAGAAGTCGAGGCTAGTTGCCAAGAATCAGAGTCGGTCTGCAGAAATTGTGTAGTGTAAGATGGGCATAGACTTTGATTGTTTTGGCTTCAAAATACGAATCCATCCAATTTTTTTTATTTTGAGTCAATTTTAGAACACATATCATGCGCCTCCCTACATGACACATTTCTGCAAGAGTTTCTGGTAGCATTTGATTTGAGTATTTTTTTTATTTTTTTTATCTGTTTCCATTTAGAAATTTAGAAAATGAGTTGTGTTGTATATTTCACCTTTGTTATTCCAGTTTCATTTATATATATATATATATATGAGCTGGATACTTGTTGTTTGTAACCATGACTGTTTGTCTTTATTGCAATAATTAGATTTAATGTGAGATACAGCAGTATAAATCTATATAAAGAAATGTTTTGTAGTACAAGATGCATATTTATCCGCAGTGGAGCTTTCTACTGTGTGCATGCATTAATTAAGAGTTATTATGTAGTGTGTTATGAATTCATCACATTTTATATGTACCAATTACAGCAGGAACTGCAGGTTATTTTCATATCTACATTAATTACATTAACAAACACTCCGACAGTAGATTATTTATGTGTGTGTGTGCGACTGTTTGTGTGTGCGACCATAACCATCATGATAATGATAACCTCATCAGTGTCTGTGATTACAGTAATGATGTTAGTACACAAATGCACTGGTCTCTCATTAGGAGAATCTGTCCACGAAGCAGAGCAGGGGGTCTTGTGTCTAAAACCTAATATATCAAATCCATATGCACAGAATGCAGTTTATGCTTGCTGAATTAAGTGCATGTGTTGGCTGCGTAATTTACACACACACAAACAAAGGCTAAAAGTAGGTGGACACATGAAAAGGTGACCATGTTGTATCCTGTCACATCAACAGTAAAAGAAAAAAGTTATTATGGTTATTGTCATGCTTTGTAGCACTGTGTGACTGGTCAAAATAAAAAAAAAATGTAAAGAAATTTTTTCTCCTTGCTGTTCAATTATATTGATTCTTATTATGCATTGAAAGTAATAATATTATAATCAAAAGTAATAATTGTGCAAGTAATAATGTTCATTTCTGCATAATTCTCGGTTGAGTAACTACATTGTCTCCAGCAGGTTAGAGACGAGGGGTCATTTCCATTCATAGTCTTTAAGGACATAGGACACTGTTAAGAAGTTCCCTTTTTAAAAATCAGTTTCTTGTTAGTTGAAGAAGTTATTTCTGTTTTCTTTGCACACACAAAGTATTCTCATAGCTTCATAAAATATGGTTGAACCACTGATCTCACATGGTCTGTTTTACCGATGTCCTTACTACCTTTCTGGGCCTTGAATGTGTCAGTTCAGAGAGCTCTCGGATTTCATCTAAATATGTTAATTTGTGTTCCGAAGAGGAATGATGGTCTTACGAGTTTAGAATGAGATAAATTAAGTAAGTAATTACAGAATTTTCATTTTTGGGTGAACTAATCCATTAACTGTGTTCATTTCTTACTGTTTTCTCCTGCAGTTTACGTGCCTCTTAAAGTACCAGACAAAAACAGTTGTTTCCTGATGGAGAGAGAGGAATCTAGTAACAAAATAATCTAGATTTAACAACACTTGCGTTTTTTTTGACAGCTTTTCTATGTTCAACATTCTATGTTATTATCTTTCTGATTTTATAAAACGTTTCTTTTCCCGAATGCCTATTGTTGCACCATCTGGAAGGAAACGTAACATAGTATGTATTTGACATATAATGCATCTTGACACACATGGCATGGAGATGTGATTGATCAGTGTGTATACCTGTAGACAGACTAATCACCCAAACAAAGCATTTTGTCAAACAACACATCGACAAGCAGCAGTCAGCAAACATACCCTGGATTTGAAAAAAATCTGAAGTGTTCTGCAAAAATTCACTATAGCATATGTTAGACTGTGGAGACTCCTTCACTCATCCCTTGTCATCTATCCTGTGGGCAGCCAGAGTGACTGGCAGCTCCTAGCGATTCACAAAGAACCGCAGGTCAGTTATGGCCTCCCCATATAACCAAGGTAAACGACCGAGATTGCTGCTAAACTGGGTAGTTTAATTGAGTTAGCTCTAATTCACGTTTTATGATGCTATTGATTGAAACGCGCGGCCGTTTGTGTTCTAACAGCCTCTGTCAAACCAATCAGATTAGCTGAGTACACCTGTATAACCGCGGAAACAAATAGTACAAAGCAAACAGATTGACGGACAAGCTTGCAAGAGAAACGCCGCGTTCGCTCGAGGATCAAATAGCAATCAAGCTGCAGTCAGACAGAGCGGAAATATCTGTGACCAGACTCCAAATGAGCGCCAGAGACAAAGAGAGAAACGGAAAGCTCACAAGTGCTCGCCCTCGATCTCTATTTGCTCAAACTAACAATAGAAGATCACTCTTTGCTGTGGGCGCACACACATAGAGCTCAATCTATCAGCACAACACAGTCCCGTGGGAGAGGGAACATAACGCGTCCGACCATCACCAGATTAATGGGTTAACACCCGGCACGTGCCCATAATGTGCTCCTGGGGACACGGAGATCAGGCCTCGACAGACAGTCCCGTCTTCAGTGGCCAACACAGACACCTATCGATCCTTCCGGATGTGTGCGTGTCTGTTCAGTGTACTAGACTCAAAGCGAGGGAGAGAGTGATGGGTATGTCACCAGTGCTTGCTCTGCTGACAGTACGTAAGGACTGTTGACAAGTTAAGATGAAGCCTCACACACAAGCGCTCTCAGGAATAATAGGGCCCTTTTTCTTTCTGTCAATAACCATGAAGGGTTTCAGGGTGTGTGTTCGCACTCAAATAGTATCTGTAAAATATACAGAATGTGGGAATAAAAGAAAGCCCTGGAGGTCAGACTGTGGCCTGGTTTAACAAAGTCCAGCAGGCGTTCACACATTGTGGAATTTGAATCTTATGTCAAATTTGCATGTTTCCTTGAGTATATGGGACATTAGCGTTGAACGTGTAATGATATATGACGTCAATAGTTTAAAGTTGACAAGAAATGAAAATTCACTATTTTCTAAATTGATTAGAATTGTCTTCTCTTTGGTCACGTATGCCGGCTAGACTTCTCTAGTCATTTACAACATTTATTAAATCATGCCCCTTTCTTATTATCAAGTGCAAGCTTCCATTCAGATCTGCCTCTGAAATAAGTCCAAGTCAACCACGTCAAGTTTTGAGAAGAGAAGAAAAGATACGTCCATTGCATCTCAACTTAATTGCATTATCTCTCCTTGACAGTATTCTGATGTACATATGTAATATAGACGTTAAAACCGTTCAAATAAAGGGAACTTTCTGCATATAATTCGTTTTGATACCTTAAATACTTTATCTTGAATGATGGCATGAATTATTTTATGCTAGCAGCTTGACATTTTAGTGACATTTACACTGAATAAATAAGTAAATGAATGAATAATAAAAAAAAAAACATGCACATTTTTTACCATCACTTTTTTAAAGTAGACAAACACCTATTTTTTTCACTGTTACTGTTAATATTTTTTTTGATGTTAATAAACAAGTGAAAATCAGACATCATTTGCTACCAGCACTGCATGTTGAAATTTAGTTTGTCTATTTCTTGAACATTTCAAATTAATATTATGTTAGTTTGCAGATACTGTTTTGGTTTTAAAACTCAGTGGTCAAGCAGGTTCCATTGTAACATTAGAATACTTGTCTCTCTACCTCCGTAGTTTTTTTCTCTTCCTTTCCCCCCATCAGTTCGTCTCCCCTCTGCGTTTATGAATGGGACCTGCGGCCATTGTCTCTGTGTCAATCACACACTCTCACATACAAACCCAGGAGACACATAATTGACATTTGGCAGATTGCTCTGTGTGTGTGAGTGTGAGAGTGTATGTGTGTGTTTTAGGTTATTAAGATAAGGCAGGTATGCCGTAGGTTCTTCATTAACATGTTAGGGGATCTCATCATCCTTTCTCCTCTAGCACTGTGGCTGTAATTGGGTAAGGCTATTAGACACAGAGTGATCATGCCTGTGTGATGGCAGGAGGGGGGATGGTGGCATGGCCAATGGGGGAGGATGGAATCTTATAACTATATGACATGTGTATGAGAGCACGTCTATATCGGTGTGTATGCGTGCTGATGGGATAGGGCTATTAAAGCTGATGTCGGTTTAGGTACACTTTAATAGTCCTGCTAAGCAGCGGGTAATTGGCCGTATCCTGAGAAAATCGGAGAGATTGATTTAGAGGTGCCTGAATATAAGTGGACACCTTGCAGGGGTGAATTTTAAGCTGTAAATTGTGACTTGTGCCACTTGGCATCTGTAACTGCACAATGTGAATGTGAGAAATGGATATATGAGTATACTGTAAATACCTCTAATAAAACTGGCTTTGTTATTGTTAATAGTCATTATATCATATATTATATTATATTATATTATATTATATTATATTATTTTTAGACGCACAGCCAGAGCAATTGTTAACCTATGGATCTATTACTTGTTCTAACCCCATAAAATTGACCTTTGTTGATGTAACCTGACTGCTTTTTGGATGTATTTGTTTTCTGAAATATCACTTATTTTTGTAAGATCTTTTGGTAGTGAGAACTGGTCTTCTGTTTTTAGTTTCTCCCCCATTAATTTTTCCAGTATGATACATTTTTAGCTCTTTATGTATCTGTATCTTATGTACTGTGTTTATGGTTATGTATTGCAGCTGTGAGTACCTTCTCGATGGCTCTTTAGAGAAGAGAGATGTAGTTAGTCTAAGCTGAGTCCGTGGCTAGTATTAGCTTTTGTTTAACAGTTTCCAGAGGTTCTGTTTTGGGTGTTCCATTCCATTTTTACTTTCTTTTTTTTTTAATCCATGGCTCTATTCTTGATCTTTAATCTTTGTTTTGTAGCTCAACAAGCCTTGTGATCTCACTCCATGTGGTCTTCATTTTAGACATTCTCTTTCCAAGAACAGATAGCTTGTTGATTTACTGTGAAGGATCAGCACTACTGAGACATCAGTTAATTTTTTTCTGTTAGTCTGGTTGTTGCAGTTGTACTTGGTGGCAAATTGCTAGTGACTTTGGTGTCTTTAATGATAATCTTGAATCACATTCCACCATATTACTCAGATAATGGCTAGAAAAATATATAGTGAAATAATGTGACTGGGGGTTGTTGAAACATGAGAAGGAAAGAATGGTGCAAATGATATAAAGGGAATACATGCAAATCTGTTTCAGTGCGACCAAAAATAAAAGGACGATTTAAATGTACACTATAGTAAATAGTTTCAATATTGCATAAGCATCATAATTCCCTATATTTCTGCAAAATTCAAAAGTTGTAGATTCATGGTGCAGTATATTAATCACATCATATGAATCCTTCGCCATATCTTTTCTGTTTAGAAATGAAACACTGCCATCTTGTGGTTGACGGGAGGTTTACATTCTCTCCCATGTCACCGTGAAAAGCACAAAAGCTATTGGTTTAAAAGAATGTATAAATACCATTTTAGATTTAAACACGTAAATCTAAGAATGGGTTCCCAGAATTTTTCCATAACATAAATTTAATCACAATGTTCCAATAAGTTTAAAGGGATGTCATTTTTATAATATTATACACAAGCCTTATACAATCTGTTTGTTACTGTAAAATGCATTATAATATATCTGGTGGTGCAAAGAAAAGTCGCAAGATGGCGTTTAATTCATTTAAATTGGCTCCACAGCAACTAACCGATAAATAAAATAAAAAACTTTACCAAAATTGTTAAAAACTGCTACCTACAATAAATAAACAAAATATATAAAGACGCTAAAAATCATATAAACATTAACTAAACAACATGTAATGCATCTCGACTGAGAACTAAAATAAGATTTTATATATATATAATTCTGGAAAAAAAACTTTTATTTGACATAAATTATAAGGTAGTTCTTACTTCATAATACCACACTGCAACGATATTTTATCGTATAAATGTAATTATTGCCTTGTTAAAAGTACCTTTTTAAACTGTGAATGATAAGTTTATTCATATATTATTTTAACCATTTAACATATATAAACCATTTACGTTTTTTACAGTAGAATTAGGCCAGTTTATGTCTTTAAAAATGTTACATATATTAAAACGTTTAGAACTTAAATTTAACCAATTCGAATGTTTTGCTGTTTTTACATTCTTTTCCTTTTAAACATTTTGAATTTATACAGTGTGTGTGAGCCTGCAATTGATTTCCACACGTAGTGCGATGCTATTGGAACGCAATACTGACAATCTCTATCGATTGACTTGCAAGGCGAAGAAAACACGACCAGAGAGGGGAGACATAATGTGTCAAAACAGTGTGCGACGGTCCTAATGATTCAGAAAATGTACAATCATGTAATAATAAGGAAATAAATACTATTGCTAAATAGTGTATACAGCTGAAACTATCACTGTGCGCCGTGTCATTATCAAGCAACATCGCTATCGGTTACAAATCCCACCATAAGCGGATTGGTTTGGCCCTATTCATTAACGGCACCCGAGTCACTCTCCTCTCAGCACCCCCTCCCCCGCAGACCAACCGAAACGTTTTATCATGAAAGCGATTTAATTAGCTACATTATATTATTCGTTATCAATCATCAGTACTGGAATGCGACGACTACTAAGTCAGACCAGAGTCTCTTCGCTCGTACAATAACAATTAGCGTATCATTTCCAATCATGTTTCTTCTGCATCCGCTGCTGCAGATCTCCGTTCTGCTGGATGCGGTTTCTGCCAGCCCTACCGATGATAATGTGCTGCGGGCCGGTCATGGAGAACATGGAGAGCCGGGGCACGAAGAACACCATAAGGATTCCTACAGCACATTCGCCTCCGAGTTCCTCGAGTCCAGATACCTCTCAGACGAAGGTACGATGGGATATAACGACTGCGCTTAATCTGAAGTCATGAATGCTGGTTTTGTGTTGTTTCTCACTCAGTATACAAGAGTGCAGTTCTTAGGCTCACTGAATGGTCCATGTCTGATGCCCTCCCTCGAACACAGGCCTATTAATTACTAGTGTTGTCTGTTAGTGATCATTATTAGCAATACCTTTATGAGAGATTGGTTTTGATTCACTAATATAATCATTTGCATTCATATGGTTCAACATCAGCACCTTGGTCAGCACCCAAAAGTCTGTGAAACTCACATCCAGACCAGTTACCCACAGGCTTTCCCAACTCTCCTATTTTGTAATCCACTTTTTTTATAAACTGCAGATACTCAGATAGTGATTAATGAAGTTGCAACGCATCGAATAGAATAGAACAAAATAGAATAGAATATAAACTCTTATTGCCCCATGACTGGCCAAGAATTGTAGGTACAGCTGTGTAACACATGTTTTGGATAGTTCTTAAAAGCAAAAATGTGTGAATTTTACAGTGTCATGTATAATGTACAAAACAATAGAAAATACACTACCATTCAAAGGTTTGGGGTTGGTAAGATTGTATTGTTTTTGTCCAGTCTTTAGTGTCACATGATCCTTCAGAAATAATTCAAATACACTGGTTTGGTGCTCAAGAAACATTCCTTATTATTATCAATGCAGAAAATAGCTCTGTATTTTCATGGAAACCGTGAACATTTTATTTTGGATTATTTGACGAATAGACATGTCAAAAGAACAGCATTTATTGAAATTGAAATAGATTGTAACATTTATAAATGTCTTTATTGCCAAACCTTTGAACAGTAGTGTATGTCATGTCCTATAATAATATAAAATGCAAGACAGTGTAAATTATTGTTTATTACCATTGTGTGTGTTTGTGTCTGAAAATAGTATTACACAACATACTATATTATGAAAACTTTAATTACAACTATATAACTTTAACCATTTTAAACTATATTACCCAAAGCTTAGGCTAAAGCTAAGTTGCCCCTCCCACTTTACAGTGTATTAAGTAAAATTTAAATGTAACATACAAATATATGACATAATTAATATATATTTTAGTAGCAGGACTAGCTGAAACTGGTTGATTAATGTGTTGTTGTCTAATGTCTCAAATAGGTTACCCCTTCCCAGCTGCACCTCCTGTAGACCCATTTGCCCGCATCAAAGTTAGTGACTGTGGAATAACCAAAGGATGCATCAGGTGAGTGCATGGAATAAAGGTTCAGTTGAATAAAAAACAATGGGTTATTGTGGCATCAGACTGTGCATTGCATGCAGTAATGCAGAATCAAGCTGCAGTCTGCCATGCTGTCCAGTACACTCATAATATATACATAAAATAGACATGCACATCATGGATCTTTGTAGGTCTGTGTTGATAATTGTTCATACAGGAGTAAGTTTACTCAAAAATAAAAAGTCATCACTTTGTCTCTCTTCTGTTTCTGTAGATATGGCAAACCAGGCTGTGACGCAGAGACCTGTGACTACTTCCTGAGTTTCAGACGCATTGGTACAGATGTGGAATTCGAGATGAGTGCAGACACTGATGGATGGGTTGCTGTCGGTTTCTCCTCTGACAAAAAAATGGTAAGGAGAGAGGGATTATATATATATACTTTGAGAATAGATAATTTTTTATCGCCCGATAAGAGTCTCCCATTAACCAGGTACGTTAACGCCAATAATGGACCACCACTAATATATATATATATATATATATATATATATATATATATATATATATATATATATATATATATATATATATATATATATATATATATATATATATATATTTGGTGTCAATGAATGCTAAGAAATACACAATGATATTGTTCTTGTAGGGAGGTGATGATGTCATGGGCTGTGTTCATGACGATAATGGACGTGTACGGATACATCATTTCTACAATGTGGGTCAGTGGGCCAAAGAGATCAAGCGCAACCCAGCTCGGGATGAGGAGGGCATCTTTGAAAACAATCGTGTCACGTGCCGCTTCAAACGGCCTCTTCACGTGCCACGGGAGGAGACGCTGGTGGACCTGCACCTCAGCTGGTACTATCTGTTCGCTTGGGGACCTGCCATACAAGGTGAACACATACAGCCTGGCTTCAAAAGAGTAGTTCATACAACAACAAAACATTCAAAACTAAAATGTACTCACCCTCAGGCCATCCAAGATTTAGATGAGTTTATTTCTTCATCATACAGGATTTGAAAAAAAAAATGTCATTGCATTGATAGGTGATAGGTGTTTACAGAATTTCGAGTCTAAACAGCAGATAAAAACATCACAATAACGTAACATGACTTTACTCCATCAAATAATGTCTTGTCAAGCAGAAGCGGTTTGTTTTTCTGATAAACAAAACCATCAAGATGTTTTTTACCTTTAAACCATTGCTTCTGGCTAAAATAAGAGTCATCTATCCACAATATTGCTTACTCCAGTGAAAAGGTCTGACTCATGAGAGAAATATACACATATTTTACAAGCAAAAAAAAAAAAAAACCTTTAAACAAGTATTCAGTGGATTTGGATGTGAGAGGACAACAGAAGACAGACTTTTCTCATTGGAGGAGTATTGGTATTAATGGGCTATTTTGGCCAGAAGTGATGGTTAAAAGGTAAATTCCTTGATGGATTTGTCGCTTATAAACATGCATTTTAAGACATTAATTGATGGACTGGAATCATGTGGGTTATTGTGATGCTTTTGTCAGCTGTTTGAACTGATGGCGCACATTCACTGCAAAGTATTCACTTGAGACCAAGGTAATGTAATGCTGTAAGAGATTATGTAATACAATTAAAAAAAAACTCTCCAAATCTACATCTTGGATTGAGTGAAGTGGCAGCAAATTTTCATTTTAAAGTATTCAATTAGGGCTACAAATTTTATATTGCCCAATTTATAGGGATATTGTTCCGTCTTTCTTCTCAGGTTCCATCACAAGGCATGACATCGACTCCCCACCGGTGTCAGATCGCATGATTAGCATCTATAAATATGAGGACATTTTCATGCCTGCCACAGCCTATCAGACATTCTCCTCTCCCTTCTGCCTCCTCCTCATCGTTGCTCTTACCTTCTACCTGCTGATGGGCACACCATAACCAGGAAAGCCGTGTCACTGAGAGAAGAAATTAATGAAAAACTATGGAGCCACTATAGCATGACTGTGTGCCAACTTAACAGTATTAGAAACAGGTAGCAATACATTGCAGTTATAATATCCTCAATTTACGTACACTAGAAAGGTATTTGGACTGTGGATTAATATTCATTCATATACAACCAATGATTCTCATTTAGAGGAGAGAGGGTCAACCATACACTTATTATGTATTACAATATATTTTATTTTAATGAAAGAGTAGAAAAACCTCAAATGCTATGTTAAGGTAGGTATAGCCTACAGTAGTTGAAACAGTCTGAGCCAAATTAATGTTAATATTCACTATACTTAAAGTGCAGTCACACTGGTCGACTTTCAGTAAAAAATTAGCATTCAAGAAAGTCCGTTGTATATCACTGTCAAACCAAGCAGCTTTCTGTTGGTCAAAGCTGTGAATCTAAACCTAATCCCTTTGCGAAATCTGTGTGGGGAAATCTTTTGCCCTCACATAAAAATTCCAAAACAATGATTCCTGTTGAAATGACTTGATTTCTCCAACAAAAACTTGCTGAACATTGATAAGTGTGACCGTATCTCTACAGTGGCACATATCATAACTCACAATGTCCCACTACAGAACTCTACGGAGAAATGAAATGCCTCGTTCTGTTGAATGGAATATGTTTTGCCAAATCTCAGTAGAGGTGCTCTGCACACACATGCAATGTATTCATAAAACATCTCTGCCTTCCAGTTAGCCAGCATTGCCAGCTCAGTATTTGATGATGCATGCCAGCAAATGCAAGCCTCATCTGAGCCATTTAGATTAGGAACAGAACCAGTCCAGGAGAGAGTCATCTGGTTTCCATTTTAGTGAATTGAAGACTTTCTAATCTATACCAAGGACTTCATGCCATTGTAAATCTTAGAAATAGTCCAAGAACTGACAACTGCCTGTGCAGAAAGATTTGAATCACAGCAGTTAGTGTGCGATTGTTTTCTGCTAATTATTTGGTGTTCTTTGAAAATGTTCTGTAATAACATTTGTATAGCAAACTGAAGAGCAACATGTAAAGATGTTTAGAATTTAGTTTTAAATACGTTGTTATATTTACCTTAAGGTATATGAGGATATCTATTTGGAGGAGTGATGCGATTTTGATTTTGATGTGTGCCAGCCAGAGGTAATCATGTTATGTAGCATGAATGGAGACATTAAATGCCACTAGTCAAAGAACAATGTCTGTTATATTTTAATATACTTTAGAAATTTAGAGAATATGCAACAATGAGTGTGCATAGTGAAAGACTGTGAACCATTGGGATTTTAAACGTGCTTTAATTGAAAGAAAAAGAAAGAGAAAAAGATACCTGTTTGATGATCCTGACCACGACACGTACTGCACTTTTTAATAAAGCTTTGAAAGACAGCTGAAATGTGTAAGAAATTGTCATATTTGACTGGATTAACTGAGAACGTTTTGCCGGGGTCTGAACTTGATGTACTTGTCATGACAGCACCTTGAAGAATAGTAATAAATAAAATCAATTTGTTCACTAATTCATCCAGTCACCTTTTCTGTAGTTTAGCTTGTCACGCCAGTAGATGGCGATAAGTATTTTTGTTGTGCTACGAGCGAGTCACTCACTCAAACGATTCATTAAATAAATAGTTGTATTGTAGTATATTATTTTGAACACATAATATCCTTTATAATCAGATTATCACAGAATAGTTTTTTTACGGAATTTTCCCTCCATTTTGTGACTTTTCAAACTACAAACTGATTCTATTAACATAGTTTAAATTTAGTTCCAAACCTGTTTGATTTACTTTCTCCTTCTTAAAACAATTTTTTTTTGAACAGCGCTGTTTACCATTGTATTATAGTAAATGCTGTGTAAGACTTCTAGTGCATTAAAGGGAACCGTATAATGGCGAGTAAATGTTGACAATTCTCATTTTGGGTGAACTATCACTTTAAGAGATAACAAACCACCAGCGCCTACATTAAAAAACAACAACAACACACACACAAGAGTGGTAGGCTGTAAAACCACCGTAACTTGACTACATTTCCCAGACTTCATCATACAAGCTGCGTCACTCTTTGCCCAGCCCGCAGTTCCATTGGATCCTCCGGACTGAAACGGAGCGACGCCAGCGAGCATGGCAGACACAGAGGACCCTGGTCCAGGCGAGGCCACCGAGCCGGACACCCCGCGCACCAGCCGGCCACACTACGTCTCGTTCAGCGAGACCGTTCAGCCAGCAGTCGGGATGGTGAGCCACCTACTGAGCCAGCAGACGTCCCTGAAGTTCGACAAAAACATCAAACAGGCCTTCTACAACACGGGAGCGATGATCTTCGTGGCGATCTGTTGCGGAGCAGCGGTGTTGGTCTACTTCATCCTGGAGGCTTTTCTGCGGCCGCTGCTTTGGGCGGTGCTGTGCGGCACTTTTCTGCACCCCTTCAAATACTCGCTCGCCCGCCTTGGCCGCTCCTGGCTCAGCAGCCTGCAGGACAGCGGCACACCGATAGTGGTTGGGACTCTATTGGTGCCGGTGTGGTGCGTGAACTACGGGGTGGAAACTCTGGGAGGACTGGTCATAGATCGGCTCAATGTACTGCTGGCTGTTGGGGCCGGTGTTCCCCTGCTTTATTTCCTCTATCTGTTCTGGAGCGTCATTGGCATGCAGGTGATCCTCAGTCACGTCTGCACGGTCATCTGTCTCGGCCTGGATTGTTTCAGCGCGGCGTGGGTGAGTTCTGTCTTTGAATGGGACAGAGACACGCCTCCTGTCAGACAATGTACAGGTGGATGACTGGCAACTTGTGGGACAGGGACTTCAACTTCATTCCTACTTAGATAAAAGAATAATTCATGAATTGATGTACATTTAGTAATGATAATATTATAACATTCATAAATATGAAACTTACATTTTGCAACAAAGTTTGATATTATAATGATTCGTGCAATATATACTTTATGTGACCCCCTGGACCAATACAGTACAGTATGGGTCAAAATTATCTATTTTTATTTTATGCAAAAATTAATTTAGGATTAAAATTAGGATATTAAGTAAAGATCATTTTCCATCAAGATATTTTGTAAATTTCTTAGCATAAATATATCTCAATTTAATTTCTGAGTAGTCATATGCATTGTGAAGAACTTAATTTGGAAAAACTTTAAAGGCAATTTTCTATATTTTGATTTTTTTCACCGTCAGATTCTAGATTTTCAAATAGTTGTATGTTGGCCAAATATTGTCTTATCCTAACAAAAACCATACATCAGCTTATTCATTCAGCTCTCAGATGAAGAATACATTGCAATATCAAAAAAATGTTTACCATATTTGTGGTCCAGGGCCACATATTGTGTTTAAAGCTAAATAATTTTCTGTTAGTGTTGTTGAGCACTATCATTGGGTGTCACATTCTGTCTCTCTTCCATCCATTAGAAAAACATATGTTTTGCCTGCATTGCAAATCTGTCAACCTCTGTATTGCCACATCTGGCTTTGGACAACATAACCATGTGCAAATATGTTTGTATAGAAATGTATTCATGAACATAACTGACCATGTGAATGTCAGTTTATCTAGAACTGATGTTTAGTAAATGAATGGGAATTGGATCATGGCATCCCAAGATGCTAAAAATATGTCCCTTAGGCTACACACAGGCCAGATGATAGATCATAAGACATATTTTAAGTTCTTCTAAAGGTTACAAGAACTCTAAAGGTTTCAATTTCACCCTGACTTTCAATTTAATAACCTCAGTATCTGATTTTTAGTTTGAAGTTCTCTCTGAAGTGCTTAATTTAATTCTTACATGTCATGTGGTCTATAATTAGTCTAAATTGTTATTTGGCCCCAAAATCCCCATCCAGCAGTACCTTGTGATCACCTAATAATAAGAAAAAAAAATTAAAGCTGGCAGGGATACTGGCTCTATTTTGAAAGAACAGGAACCAGGAAATGATAAACGATATACTTTATTTGATCATTATAACACAAATATGACAGATTTTCTTATTTGGGAAAACAATTCCTTTGACCCACTTCATTGAAGTGTGTGCTGATAACACCCTCGGAGTGCCTGTGAGGGCTGTGAACATACTGAGGGTTTTTGTGATTTATAAATAGATTGGTGGCAGATATTTGGTGCAGGCACAGTGGTTACCAGAGATGCCCATGTGTTCTCTGTCTTTCTTTTTCTTAGGTTGGCACTTTAGTTGTGGGCTATGTGTTGGCTGTGGCATTTAAGTGGACGCCTGGGATGGAAGGTTGCTTGCGTACACTGTCTGTGCCTGTATGGGCAGCACTTATTTTCTACCTGGGTAAGACCTTTGTGTTTTGAACTGGTGAATGGCTCTGTTTGGGATTTAGTATTAACCTTCAGTCCTGTCAGTGAAGGAATGCTAAAAATCTCTCTTTTTGCCCAGTTTCTCTGACAGGGTCTTGGCGTGTGCCTGTGTTTGTGGTGGTGGTGTTACTGCTAATAGTGGGTTCTCAGGAGAAGCCTGCGGTTCCAGGGAAAGGTGAAGAGGCTCTCACTTGTTTTACCTCTGTTCTTGATGTCCTCTGACTCTTACTCCTCTCTTCTCTATGTGTAGGTGAGCTCTCTGGTCAGGTGCTCTCCTTTGCTGCTAATACAATCTTCATGGCAATCTCCTGCAGTAATGTCAGCCATGCTGAAAAGATCCAGGAAGAGAAGAGCACCAAAGAACCATCCAAAGGTGACCCAAAAAAGATAACAGATCACTTATGCTGAGTTAATTCAAATTCAAGTAGATGTTTGAAGTTATTTGCAGAGCTCTTTCCCACTTTGAGGGATAATCTGTGGGATTCTGCAGAAATGGTTTAAATGTGCAAGATTTTGTGTGGGTCAGGTTATGACTGACTTTCAGAAGTGTGTGCATTTTTATTTAATAAGCATATAGTCTATTTTGCTGCATGAATGTGAGTGTTTGGCATGTGGCATTGTTTTCTTTTACATTTGAGAAGCTCATGATCCTGTGTTTATAGTGTCTCATTTGAGTTAAAGAAATCATTTTTCTTTGTCGTCATTTATTTGCCCTCATGCTCTTCCAAACTTTATGCTGAATGCAAAAAAAAAGAAAGATATTTTAAAGAATTTTGTAGAACCAAACACTTGTTGGTCACAAATTACTTCCATAGTAGGGAAAGCAATACTATGGAAGGTAATGGGGGCCATCAACTTTTTTGATTACCAGCATTCTTCATATATCGATCTGATATATCGATTTACCGATATTTTCCCCCGATATTTAAGCATTTTATCATAATCATATCATGATTCTATCATCATAAGTAAAGATTTTGTCTGGCCCTAACAGAAGCAATGGACCCCCCGAAGAGACTCTTTAGCATTCCCTCATCCCGGCGGCATAGCAGACTAGACTTCAGGGGAATCCAGCACAAAGAGAAGGCCAGTGATATTTACTTTGTGCTGCTTGCGTGGGCTATAGTGCTGGTGCAGATCTGGCTCAACCTCTGGATCTTACAGTTACTTCCCATCCCTGTTGCTGGTAAATTTTGTGTTCATGGTTCTCAGGTCACAAGTGTGGGATAGTATGCATGATTTCATGGATGGGTGTCATATTTTCCAGTTTGGGCCCTGAAGAAGATGGTTGTCCATTTTGGGATGAAGGACTTCATCTGGCGGACACTAGTGAAATGGTGGGGTACTTCTGAGACATTTGTCAAAGACAGACAGGATGCTCTTCTGCCTGGACCAATCAAAGGCCTAGCTCAGTTCTTGCTTCGGGTCGACACTAAGGTAATATCTTGTATAGTTACACACACACACAAGCACTCACCTGTCTCTTGACCCACTATCCTTCACAACACTTGCTTGCTGGTAGTTGTTGCCACATGCACACATTTAGGTGACACAAATCTATGATTATAAAGAGGAACTGAATGTGGTTGTGGCTTGCTAATTCCCTTTTATTCACACGACTAAGACCAGAAGTATTCATAACTGACAGAATAAAAGCAATGAAGAGCAGATGTGGATGTTTCTGTTTATATCATTTCTTGTAGAGGCATTTGGGAACTAAATGAATGTTTAACAGAATTGGTTTTCAATGTGAACGAGTAATTCTGTAAGGAAATGTTATTAACCTAATAGTTGGTACATATTTCCTGTCTCTCAAATCTGCTCAAGTACTCAGTTCGAATCAAGAGTAACTATTTTAAGTCCGTGCACAGTGATTTGGTAGTTTAAATTTTTTTTTGTTGTCTATTGTTTGAGGTTTGTGACATGAGGAAGTCAACTCAAGACCAACCCATGCCGATGTCACTTTCATTTTAGTGGGTTTGATCTTTGGACGGTCTAAAGAGAATGAAAGCCCACTGTTGCAGTCAGTCTAGATGAAATCCCATACCTTTAAGAAAGCATTTGCCCACTCCTTCCTGACCCCATAGAAATCCAGTAGATTAATTTAGTTGTGCCTTCTCTAATTCTTTAGCATGCTGAGTCCCACATGCTCTTATGTGCAAATGTATTAAAAACATGCAGGATCCGAAATTACCACTCACCAAGAAGCAAACGAGAGTAATATTAGCTTGAGAACATTAAACTGTTACTAGCTAATAACTGCTGACTAAACAAGGAACTACAAAATAATACATGACTTCAATGAAATTGTAAGAATTATAATATGACCTTCAATGAAATAAATTACACAAGCAATCCAAGACATACATTTGCTGTGAGTTGTGATTTTGATCTCAGAGGAAAGTCCATTTAAAGGTGTCGTGAACTTGAAATCATAATTCCCTTGATCTTTTGATACCTATAAAAAAAGTCTGTAAGTATCAGAACTCAAAACTTTCTCGTAAAGGCTAAAAGAAGCTTACATTGGAGCCAATCTGCCAAAAAGACAAGATGTGGAATGTGCCACTTCATGACATAATAGTGTGGCTAAGCACCGCCTCCACAGAAGAAGGTCAATGCAGCCTCCTACATCACTGCATGTTTAGCCCCGCCCACCGATTTGCACATGAATAAAATGAGGTAAAAAAAAGATGAGGACACTCTAAAGAGGATAATTATAGCAGTAATTTTTTTGTCCCTAATAAAGGCCACCGCATCACACCTTGTCTTTATTGTTCAATATGAATCTCTGTTTGTAACGTCACTGTCCGGTCTTGTTCTGTTTTTTGCCTTGAAACCACGTTGATGTTTGCTGCTTTCCTGGATACTGATTGGTTGTTTCTAATAACCGTGTGTCTCTCTGTCTCCCCCCACAAAGCTCTGGCATTGGCTTAACAAGCAGGTAAATTATTTGTGCTGGCAGGTATACAAGAGAAAGAAAAGAAAAAGGGGAAGAGAATGAAAGAATGACAGTGTGCGCTCCCATTAAAAGCTTTGGAGTGATGCTTTCCCCCTCTCCACTTCACCCCTCCATCTTTGAGCTCTGCTTCGCTCACTGGCTTATGGCTGTTTGTGCTGTGGAAAGGAGCGTGTGACTCTGGATGTGACTGAAATGCTGACATACTAACTGTCAGAAAACATGCAGAACAAAACCCTGAGGAAGTCCACGGTCTGTTCCACAGCTCTAGATGTGTTGGGTTGGTTGCCTTCAGAGTGTGTGAGATGCATGCAGGAAGAGAACAGATAGTGGGCATGGAGGTTTGGGAGAGGGGATGCTTTGGTCTGTGAGACCAAGGCTGGTGGCGTTGTGGAGTACTTCTGGTGTGGGTGGGTTTGGTAAAGGGGTTTTCTTGGGTTTGGTTTTAAGTAGACAGACAAGCTTTGCCCCAATAATTAGTGAGCTGCCTACTGGTAAAGGTATAAGTGAATGATTTGCAGTGCTCTACATGCACACTACACAGGCCTAATTCAATTGATGAAAATTTACACAGTTGTAAATCTTTTGAACTTTCTATGTATTGAACAATCCTTAAAAAAAGTTTCATGGTTTCAACAATAAAAATAGGAAAAAGGCCAGAGAATCACCGCACCTTCAGAACAATCCAACCGAGGTGCATAGAACAAAAAAGGTTCCCAAAAAAAGTAAAATACCTGAAAAAAGGTCGCACACACTAAAAAATTGAAAAGTCTCAAGTGAGATGAAAGCAGTGCAAGCAATTTACTGAAAACAAACAAGGCAAACAATGCTGATCAATTGCAATGCCAAGCTAACGAAAGGGGCGTTCGACTTTGGTTAGAAATTTTGTCCGACTTGAGACTCTCACCTGTTTCTCCAGAGCGACTGCTGGTGTGCTGAGGACGACACAGCTGTTTTACGATTGGCCAGGTTCACCACATGACAAGCAGTAAATAAAAAGAGTTTCTGTTGCTCATGAAAATGTTTCTGAAACATCTGTGTATTTGACAAATATTGCATTTAATTCACTTCATCTGTGATAAAAAAGTATGCAAACACCGCGTGAGTGTCACTAATGGGAGCACAATATCAATATCCGGCTTGACAAGATATAACAATATAAAGTAATAAAGAAAAAATTAGAAAATGACCACAACGTCTACATTTAAAGCAATGAATAGTATACATCAAATTGGAGCTTGCCATTGAAATTGTCAACATGTGACCGAAACTCTGCCTTGATGCCTTGTTTTTTTTTTTGGTTTAGTTTTATTTTCAATAAATTTGTTACACTGTTTTCATCTTGCTTGTGATGTTTTGATTTTTGAGAGTGTGTGGAAAAATGTTAATTAGCGGTGCACGATATATATCGGCCAATGATTAATGCGCATCTAGTCAGTAAAGCCGATATCCTACCCGTTAGATTTTCCTACCCGGGTTTACTGCGCATGCGCACATCAATATCGTGTCCTTTTTTCTCATGCTAAACAATTTAATTTAATGTATCTGCATTACTGTAAGGGTAGGTTTAGGGTTGGGGTAGGTGTAGACTTTAATAAAAACGTAATCTAATTGGTAGAAAATAATAGTTTTTGTTGGTTTCCTGTAGCTGTATCCCTTCTAGCTACAACCACGAATATAACACATAATTACTGTATTTGCAGTACTTTAAGGGTAGGTTTAGGGTTGTGGTAGGTGTAGACGTTAATAAACCATAACTTTACAGTAGCATTTTTCGTTGTCGTATTGTACTACCCACTGTTTTAGTGGGAGGTAGGAAAATCTGACAGCATAGGACAAATTGACATAACACCGGTTATCTAATCAGCAGTAAATACCATCAGGTTCGTGATTTCACATAGAGCAGCTGTTATTACACAGAGCCATTGTTAACTGACAAGCTGATAATCCAACTGATAATGAACGTGGATTTGCGCAGCTTGTCAGTTAACAATGGCTCTGTGTAATAACAGCTGCTCTATGTGAAATCACGAACCTGATGGTATTTACCGCTGATTAGATAACTGGTATTATGTCAATTTGTTCTACGCTGTCAGATTTTCCTACCTCCTACTAAAACAGTGGGTAGTACAATACGAGCATACAAGCAGCTTGTCAGTTAACAATGGCTCTGTGTGAAATAGCTTTACTGACGAGATGCACATTAATAATATGCCGATATATATCGTGCACCCCTAATGTTAATAGTAAATGTTTCTTGAGTACCAAATCAACGAATTAGACAGATTTCTGAAGGATCTTGTTGTGCTGAAGACTGGATTAATGGATGCTGAAAATTCAGCTTTGCCATCAAAGGAATAAATTAGATTTCAAATATTACAAAGTACCAAATAGCTTTATTGTTTTTGTTCTTTGTATTACTTTCTGATTTATGCCGTTGTAAATGTTCCATGTGCAGTAGCATCTCATGGGTTGTGTCAGATTAAGATGAGTCTGACTGTGGCTCGTCAGGAGCAGATGGTGAAGTTATTTTCAGGTCTGATAGTATGTCCCTCCCCTCAGGAATCCTGCTGCATTTGCCAGCATTGCTTTTAAACTGCATATTAGTCTTAGACGAGTAATTCTTTTCTTTTAATTTTTTTTTTTTTTCGATTTTATTAACAGAATAAACTAATCCGTCATCAACATTACCAGGTTTGTGTGTGATGTTAACATTTATAGCACTAACGGAATCAGAGAACAAGATTAAATATGCAAGTGCCGCCCGCAGGGCCGACAGAAGCTGGGTGAGCAGAGAAACCGAGTCCACCTGCCAAAAACAAAAATATGTCCACCTCCTCCTGTTTGCAACCCCTCACTGTTTCCTGACAAGATGATCATCAGCGTTGCTGTTAGCCCATTTCATCCAACAAGTTAGCAGATGTCAGAGCAGTTTAAAAAAAAAAAAAAAGGTCAGCATGATTTTGGTTTTCATCATGATGTTTACTATTAATACTTTCACAGGGTTCTATCTAAAAATGAAATTTAGGCTGCATAACTGAACTCCTGACATTCAAAACTGATCCATGGACCCTCTGTTAATATTTTAAAGGGAACCTTTATTTTTAAGGGGTGGTTGATTGGGATTTTACTTTTTTAACCTTAGGTAATGTGTATATTGTCTTTTACAATTGCGGCAGTTTAATGGCTACAGTTACTGCCTGTAGTGACTACAACAAGTTACTTACTGGATTGGTGACATCACAAACCCTGAAACTGACAAACCCCGCCCCCTGGGAACATGCAATAAAGGGGCAAGGCTGTGAGGTGAGCGGCGTGGCCTTCCTGGATTACACTAGGCGTTTAGCAAATCACAATATACTGGGCCAGCTAACCAATCTGAGCCCATTGCGTATATCTGAGGGAGGGGCTTCATAAAAACCAGGAATTCATCGAGGCATTCATAGAAGAAGGAACAGAGTGGTGTAAAATAAAGGTAAATTATGGGAAAAGTAATCCATATTGGACTGCACCCCATAAACACAATCAAGCCTAGAAAAAGTAGTAAACCACCCCTTTAATCTTAATTTCTGTCTCTTCTTCACACAATGCAATTGTGTATGACGACTTGAAATACTGTGGGATAAACACAAGTATAATATTTCTTGTTGGGTGAACTGTATTTTTTCACTGAAAGAGGTGAGCATTTTACTTTTTTAGTATTCATAACCAAAGAACACAGCATTGTTTCTCAGGTTTGGCAGAGGGAAGAAGGTTTCTGTGTTGTCACACACTTGCATGTATGATCAGATTTAGTTTGTGGAAACTTACTGAACTCTCTTTCTCTCCTTCTTTGCAGATGATAGTGTGGCTGGAGCGCTCTTTGGATAAGCTGATCAGTATTTTCATTATCTTCCTGCTGGTAACTGGCACACTGCTCATGGCCTTGCTGCTCACAGCTATGGTACAGTGTTTCCAAGCCACTGTCCTTGGGCCGATTTTTCCACTGCGTGACGGACGTGATCCGTGACTTATCCCATGCTCTGTACGCATCATCTCTCACCAATTGTATTTTTGTTCACAGGTGCACCAAGAGAGTGTTCATATCATAGAGGTCACCAGTAACTTGATCAATGAGACTGTGTCCAACCACCCAGAGTGGGCCAAGTAAGCTGAAACACACACTTATCTCTCACTAGAAGTTAGGAATCTTCTCGAAATGTTGCGCAACTGACTGTTTGTATGTGTGTGTGTGTGTGTGTGTGTGTGTGTAGTTGGCTCCCAGAGGCCCAAGTTGTCCAGAAGGCTCTAAACTCGGCTGCCACAAATGTTTACCAACATGGGAGAGAATGGATCACACACAAGGTCAGAGTTAAGAGATGAGTGCTGTTGAAGCTATATGGAACAACATCCATAACATTTGAAGAGACTGATAAAATGAAAGTGAATGGTGACCAAGGGCTGTGAAATGACAAAATAAGCACCATTACAAAAACCATAAAAGTAATTCATATGAATCTTAGGATATATTCCAAGACTTCTGTAGTAATATGATTGCTTTGGGAGAGAAAACAACTGCAAGTTATTATAACTGCAATTTGTGTTCTCATATGCCATTGTCCTTATTTTGAATACGCCCTTGTGGAAAAGAAGAGTACTTTAGAAAAATCTTTAAAAAAAAGATGACTAATTATGGAAATAATATACTCTTAATTGCATGTTAATATATATTTAATGCAATATTCCAAACTTTAGGGTGCTTTTATTTATCCACGTAAAATCAATTTTTATACTGTTTGTAATTTTATAATTACTCATTTTGTTCTTTAAAATAAAACACTATATTGTACTAAAATATATTTGAATCTCTTGAAACCTATTTGTCATGTATTTAAATATATTTGTAATGTTGAAGCTGCAATTTAGTACATTTAAAATATATTAACTTTAAATGCAATACTGAATAACACACTACAGATTATTAAAAATGATTTAGATAAAATATTTTAATTTGACATTATTACAAATGTCCTCTTTTCAAGTAAACTTAAGTGGACTTTTATTTAATTTATTTCAATTATATTACCGTATTTTTCAGACTATAAGTCGCACCTGAGTATAAGGCCCAATCCAAATTCAAACCCTTAGCCCTTCCCCTTTCCCTGTCTCGATTCTCTTTTGGTTGGAGGGCTAGGGGTAAGGGGAAGGGCCAGATAGCCCTTCAAACGAAGATTTTTCAGCATTACACTTCAAACAATGGGGTATGAATTATCTCAGCAACATGGCTGCTACAGACAACAAAAAGACACATAAATGTAAGCTTTTTTGGCATAAATAAAGATTTTAACATTATGTTACATTCAATAGTGAGTTCATATTAACAGTCATGTTACTCAAAGAAATGTTTGCAAAAAATCGCTAATATTTGCTACAGACTGCATGATAGTGCCACAGCATATGTCTGATCAGGGCGATAACTGCCATAGATTAAACCTCCCAATAATTAGAAATCGCTAAACCATTTTCTCAAATATTGCCTATACGAGAGAGAGGGAGAGAGAGAGAAATGGAGGTTGCTTGTATTCGCGTCTGTGCGTTTATCTTTTTAGAGTGAGTTTATTTAAAAACAGCGATTGTATCCTCACGCTGCTGGAAAATATAATGTAGCGATTCAGTATTTAAACTGTATTTAATAAAAGTCGTGGGGCAGCGTTGACAAGTGGGGGAGGGGTATAAAATAGAATTGGGATTGGGCCTAAGTCGCATCAGTCCAAAAATACGTCATGATGAGGAAAAAAACATATATAAGTCGCACTGGACTAAAAGTCGCATTTATTTAGAACCAAGAACCAAGAGAAAACATTACCGTCTCCAGCCGCGAGAGGGTGCTCTGTGTGTTCAGTGTAGACTACAGGAGCACTGAGCACCATAGAGCGCCCTCTCGCTTTTGTAGACGGTAATGTTTATTGGTTCATTTCTCTCGGTTTATATCAAATTAATTTTGATAAATAAGTCACACCTGACTATAAGTCGCAGGACCAGCCAAACTATGAAAAAAAGTGTGACTTATAGTCCGGAAAATACGGTAGCTCCAAGTGCATTTAAAAAAAAATGCTTTTAAGATTTTAAGTATGCTACAAGTGTGCAATAATTCAGTGCACTTCTTTTTCACAAGCATGTGCATATTCACGTGACCCGCCTTGGTTAGTTATGAGGAAAAAAATCATAAAGGCATTGACAGTAGGGTTTAAAAAGTTGTTTCAGAGGTATAGTTATTGCATTTTCATTAAACATGAATGTTTTTTCTTTTCTTTTCTGAAATAACATTTAAGTAATTTAATTATGAAATTAAATCTTTAAATCAAATTTTATGGGCATGCCTTTAACCGTTTACAGAGACAGTATGAATCAGTTATTATGTGAGTGATTTTTAGTGTGTGTGTGTTGTAGCTTCATAAGATGTTGGGTGATAAAGTAAACAACACAGCTGTGATTGAAAAACAAGTTCTGGAACTGTGGGACCGTCTCTATCAGTCCTGGATTGTGAAGGTAATAACAAAACCTTACTCAGTGACACACTCACTCACTGACATGTTGTTGGTTGTATTCCAGTCTGTGTTTCTGTGTTGTAGAACATGACTCACTCTGGACGACCCCGTGGACACAAGCTACATATGCACAGGCAGAACAGCTGGCTCGGGGACATACTGGACTGGCAGGACATCGCCTCATTCGTTCAGGAGAATATCGAGACGCTGCTCTCGGTTAGGCTCCTGTGTGTGTGTGGTGGGGAGTGTCTTTGTTTGACAGATTGATGAATATGTTGTCTTCTGCGCTAGATATTGGAGTCTCTGTGGGTGGTGATGAGTCGAAATGTTGGCTTGCTGATATCCACAACAACCACGCTGCTCACCGTACTGTTCCACAGCGGCTCCGCACTGCTCAACTTCGCCCTGTCTCTGGTAATACACACATAGATTGATGTGATTGGATATTAGTGGTGGGTTTTAAATACTAATAGTTGTTCTGGATGCATAGGTGATTTTTCTGACCACGCTTTTTTACCTGCTGAGCTCCAGTGGCGAATACTACAAACCTGTGAAATGGGTTATCAGCCTCACACCCCTCTCCCAACCTGGACCCTCTTCAAACATTGTAGGACAGTCTGTGGAAGAGGCTATCAGGTACACCATGTCCACATGGATCTGTGGTTTACCAAGATCCTTCATATTTTGAAGAATCTGCGTATTCCAAACAGTTGCTGGTCCACAGCGACTTCCATACAATTTGTTCCTAAATTCAGCGTGGACCAGCAACTGTTTGGTTTTCCACGTTCTTCAAAATAGCATTTACATTATGTTCGTCAGAAAAAGAAACTCATTCAGGTTTAAAACTACTTTTGAGTGAGTAAATGATGGTATAAAAATAAAACACTATGACAGAAATGACAGACAGAACTATTCCTTTAACATTAATAAAACAACAAAACAAGAAAAATCACTTACTGCTCTTGACTGAAGGACTTTAAAGGGGGGGTGAAATGCTCGTTTTCACTCAATATCCTGTTAATCTTGAGTACCTATAGAGTAGTACTGCATCCTTCATAACTCCAAAAAGTCTTTAGTTTTATTATATTCATAAGAGAAAGATAGTCTGTACCGATTTTTCCAGGAAAAACACGACCGGCTGGAGGCGTGACGTGTGGGCGGAGCTAAAAAATCACGAGCGCCAGTAAGCTTTTGCGTTGAGAGCATGTGACATTATCGTGAGGACAAAACCATCATCCAAAACAAACCATGGCTAACAGTCAGATTCAGCATATATTTATGATCCAGAATCAGATCCCGAGGCTGAAACTGAACGAGAGCAGCAGCATCAACGACTCGCTCCGAGCGGGGCTCGAACCCGGGTCTCCGGCATGGGAGGGGACGCACTAACAAGAAGGCAGAGATATTTGAAGCAGTTTTACTCACCGCCTGCGGTTCCAACACACGATCGTGACCCTTTTTCGTTGGGATTGCATCATCCTTAAGAAATAAACGATACGCAAATCCATCGTCAAACTGGGCCTTGTTTATAAAACAAGTATCTTCGAAATGCAGGGAACAAACACAAACACTTGCACAACTCCGTTGATGCTCTGTAAAAATAAACTCCATCCACTGGTCCCATAATGCTGTTTTTTTTTTTTTGGTAATCTGTGCAGGGTTGTCTTGCCCTGGCAACCAAAAACACACTTCTTTTGTGACATTTCGTGACGCTCTCGCTCTGATCAGTGAAGTCTGTTGTGCTCTCAGTGCTCTGCTATACGGGAGCGCGTGCTCTTCCGGCAGAAGTGCCCTCAGGATCCATATAAGGAAATTCCGCTCCATCTAATGTCACACAGAGCCATACTCGAAACCCGAAACTTGTGACAAACCGGAAGGAGTATTTTGGGAACAAAAATACTCCTTCAAACGTACAACTTAATTTTTTTAAATTGTCTATGTCTAGCATTGGAATCCAACTCTTTAACAGTGTAAAAAACTCAGTATGCATGAAATAGCATTTCACCCCCCCTTTAAAACAGTTGCTTTAGGAATCGGTTTATGAAATGTTTTATTTTGATATTTGTTGATTCCGTTTCTTAAATGCTCCTGCTAAATACACTACTGTACCTGAAAATAAAGCACTGTTTGTTTTATTTCTATATTATGTGTAGTTGTAATGTGTATATTTGTTCTTATATTTATTAACAAAGATAAAATAATGACACAGATTTTTTATCTTTGCCCACTTTGAGCTAAATATCTGCCTTTTTTTTCTTAACTTGAAAGATTTATAATAGGGAAATTAGTTTTGCTGTTATGCTCAGACAACTTGCAAAAATAACAAATAATTGTGATAAACCGTGAATCGGGATATTTCAAAGTTAAAAAAATTAAATAAAAAATTTGTGATTATTATATTATCTTCCATATCGCTCACCCCTAAATCATCGTGCGACCACCTTGGAAGTTTACAGAGGTCCGCTAGTGGGCCCCAGCCCCTGGTTGAGAACCACAGTCTTTCACAGGCATTTTAAAAGTATAAAAAGAATATCCTCACTAGCAATAACTCTGAATTGTCCATCAGTTTGTAAAAGTAAATGCAATAATTTGTAATCCACTTGCAGTGGAAGTGTGTATATAAATTTATATACACACACATAAGGGAAGCAGAAATTTGATGATATAGACTTAGAGATTTAACCAAAAAAATGAAAATCTTGTCATCATTTACTCAACCTCATGTCATTCCAGATGTGTATAATTTTCTTACTTCTGTGGAACACAAAAGAAGATATTTAGAATTTTATTTTCATAGAGTAAAATCAGTTGGGTTGGAATATTTTTTTCCCCGAAATAATTTTTTTGTGTTCTGTAGAAGAAAGACATTTGTAGGGGATTGCAATGACTATGGTGAGTAAATGACTATTGGCTGAACTATGCCATTAACACCAGTAATATATACTGTACTATATACTGTACTTCGTGATCACCACAAGAGGGCAAGACTGTTCTGCTTTTTCTGCCATTTCCCCATTTGAACAGTTCATTTAACAGCAATCATGATCGGAACTGAAATGGGGGTGAAATTGACTGGGAATAATATGCTGGTTAAAAATTTGGAGGGTTCAGTCATCTGCAGGTAAGGGTGACCCCGAAAATGGAGAATGAATGGGGTCACAGATCTGCAGAAGCACTGTGGCGTCCTTGAGCATGATGCTTAACTTCAGGTTTCTCCAGTAGAAATTAGCATAATGTAATTGGCTTGGATAAAAAAAGTTACATTCACAAGCACATTTCCCATCATAGACAATGCCAGAAGCTGTGAAAGTGAAACGAGGAGAGGAATTCACTGTTTCCTGTCTAAGCTCAGTGTGTTTGCTGATGCTGAGAAATCAGAGAATTCCATTAGACCTGTTTTCATGAGCGCGATCACAGAGAAACTGATTGACTCTGACTCAGCCCTCTGTCTCACTCTGTTTTCTGTACAGGGGTGTGTTTGATGCCTCTCTGAAGATGGCTGGATTCTATGGCCTTTATACTTGGCTTACTCACACAATATTTGGCATCAACATCGTCTTCATCCCCTCAGGTGAGACTAAAATAAACAGACATAAAAGACTCTCCTCTTCCTGTCTTAGGCATGTTTCCCACCACGTGTTCTGCATGTTCACACTGACAGTGTTTGTGATGCAGCTCTGAACAGAAAATATCAGGTTTCTGGATGTTGTCTTGGGAGTATTTCTATTATATTTTAAAAAGTCATTATAAATATGGGCTGTTGCAAATCTAATTTAAATTAAAAGATGGCTCTTAAAGGTGAAATAGGTGATTGTTTACACGATATATGAGTGTGTACTGTGTATAATTATGTATATATAAATACAAACACATACATGAATATATATACAAAGTTTTGGAATAGAATATAAGTTAAATAAATATATAAATGTATATACATGTAAATAGTTTCAAATTTTATACTTAATACATATTTATATATACATAATAAACACAGTACGCATACATATTTTATGTAAACAAACTTTTGCGATTAATCGTTTGACAGCACTAATATTCTGTGAAAGGAGTAGGACTAAGAAATGTTTGTCCAATCAAATTGACTTTCCTACCTGCCTGTCAGCATGTGTATTTGCATACTTCTGCAAAAAAAAAAAAAAAAAAAAAAGGGCAAATCTTTTTCTTGAGCAAATCAGCATATTGGAATAATTTCTGAAGAATAATGTGACATTAAATACTGGAGTAATGACTGCAGAAAATTCAGCTTTGCCATCCCCCCAAAAATAAATGACATTCTAAATTGCATTAAAATAGAATATTGTTATTTTAAATTGTAATAATATTTACCAATATTATAGTATATTATATTAAAGCCTTGGTGAGCTTAATAATAAAATCAAATCTTGCTGACCCCAAGGTTATGTTTTCATTTTTGTCTGTCTTCGTCTCTCTGCAGCAATGGCAGCAATCTTGGGTGCGGTGCCGTTTTTGGGGACGTACTGGGCGGCGCTGCCAGCGGTGTTGGATTTGTGGCTGGCACAGGCAGAGGGAGTTAAAGCTCTGCTGCTGCTCTTCTGCCATCTGCTGCCAACATACTTCGTGGACACGGCCATATACTCCGATATATCAGGGTGTGTTTGACTTTTTTTACTTGATGACCAAATGTCAGCCAAACGGACAGTTTACCATTTCGTCATTATTCCCTAACCCAGAATATTCCTCTTTGAATGTTGATGGTTTTATTTATCAGTCTGTATCAACAACATTTGTTCTCAGCTCGTTTGTATATATTTGTATACCGCACCCTCCCATAATTTGCATTAATATTATGTGTATATGCAGAGGTGGACACCCGTATCTGACCGGCCTTGCGGTAGCAGGTGGTGCGTACTATTTAGGTTTGGAGGGTGCCATCTTTGGTCCCATCCTGCTTTGCATACTGGTGGTGGCGTCTAACATCTACAGCGCAATGCTAATGAGCCCTAGCAGCAGTCAGACAACGCCAGTGCAGAGCCACTTCCCTCTACATCATGGCAGGTGATAACAGTCTATTATTGTTTATCGTTTGATTTGCTTTCAGCCTAAATTAACCACTTAATCATTGTAAATACCTTTCAAACTCTCTTTCTGTTCAATTCTCAGGTCATTCTCAGAAACTCCAATGCAGCTGAGGAAGAGAGATGAATGAAAGGCGTTTGAGCAGCAGTCTGTTACACTTGTTAACAGCCCCCCCTTCTCTTGTGTATCCCATACACTATAAAAGAGGGTACTCTTTTAATATCTTCACCCTAAGAGATCTGTGGTTCTCATAGCACTTAGAATATCGATGCCCCTTGATGTCGACCTCTGTGCTAACGGTTCATTTAGCACTTAGCACTGTGATGCTAAATTTGGGTAATGCTGGGATACCGGGCACAAAAAAAGCTATGCCGCTTGCACACTCCAGTGCAAAGTTTAGTTAGCACGCCTGTGCGTTGTCTAGCACTGTACTGGTGAGTTATGCCAGTGTCACGATGCTAGCGTCAGTTAGCACACTAACAATACTACGTTTACATCGTGTTTACTGTAACAATCCACCAGGGGCTCACTCAGTGGAGCATGTTTTCAGCCTATTAGATCACTGATTGTTTTTTGTTTGTCTGGCAGTACTGATTATTTATCCCATATTGTGGTTTTGTGTGGCATTGTTGTCATGTAAATGGTTAAGTTTGTGTGAATGAAAGGAATTTACTCTCAGATTTTACTATTTAAACACCTGTTTAAAGTGTTTTATCTTTGTCTTTGTTCCTGGAGATCTACTGTACCTTCCTGCAGAGTCAGGACTGAGCAGCGCTGACCTATACAAATATTCTTATTCAAGCTGAAGGTTTGATTTGTTTATGAACAAATTCTATCTCAACAATAACAATGACACTAACTTAAACTAGTTTTTGCATCTCCGCAGTTCTGTATTTGTCATTTTTGTGTTTTTTTTACCAGCTTACGTTCATATTACCTCAAGCGTCTTAACAGTTTCTGTTGGCTATAGACTGAATTTGTGTAAAGTACATAGAGATGTTTATGTACTACTCTTTCTTACATATGCATTTCTATATCTGCTTGGATTTTATTTCACGTCTCTTACAAAGCTTCCTGTTTAGGAAGGATGTTAAAATCCCTGTTTTGTAATAATGTATGTGGTTATTTCTTTTTTTTTTTTTTTTTGTAAATGCAGTACTGTTGTTCAGTGCTCAAACATTATAAACAATCATCTTTTAACCAGTTAGACGAGATACAGTTTAGGTAGAGCTAAATGACCAAATGCTGCTGGCAGAAATGATATCAGCTTGTTAATTGGAGAACCTGTGTGTCAATACATGAATACATTGCACTGAATAGATAATGTACTCACTCTGCTGTTTCTCCTTTATTTAGGATAGGTTATTCAAAAAGTCCACAAATATTCTGTTAAAGACGTCACTGGAGACTGAAAGTGTATGCACTTTTTTCGGTTCATGCCAAATAAGAGAAATATGATTTATAGTTAGTTGTTGTAATAGCTAAATGTGAAAGGAAAAAAAAAGCATGGTTTTATTTTTTATTATGTGAAATACAAAAAAAAAAAGAAAAAAAGACTGAGTGTTTGTTTTGTTCATACGCAGCACTATTAAATTGTTTTAATAAAACCGATTACATTTTTAATTGGGTACATCTGCATTCGCTGTCTTTCTGGTTGTGTAAAATTGAATTGTGTTTTATCAGGCTCATTTGGGGAATTGGATGTTGCAACCCACTGCAATTCCTGAGCTGATTTTCAACCATTATCACAGTCATGTTGAAATGGTCGACGTTCAAAGCGCACATCATACGTCCATCAATAAGTAACTTTTCTTTTAGTTTAACGCTGTGGGTCTGCAGCTGGACATATCTCAAAACAAGCAGAGTGATATAAAAAGTCCCAGAGCTGTTAAAGGGATCATGAATGGCCCTTTTATTATTATTTTGTACTGTTCTCTGAGGTCCACTTATAACATTATTTTTACATCAGAAAACAATTTAGAAGTAACAAGCTATTTTCTGTCCTGTTTTTGACCCCCTCATCAGAAGCTCTGTTTGAAAAGGCGTGAAGAAGTTGTAGACTCGGAAGTAAACGGCCAGTACTATGATTGATATACGTTGTGTATGTTTGACAGCCTACATCCTTCACAGATGGATACTGCTGTGATTTAGGTTAAAAACACATAAATACTCCGTACATCTCAAACGATCAGTAATAACAGATAAAGCAATTAGTGATCACATAATAAAAACAATTGCACTTGTGTTGCAACATTACTGTCGAATGCAATTTAGTCGGCACTGCATCATCTTTCAGCTTGTAAACGAATTTGCGGTAAAGTGGAGTGAACAAAAGGACGAGTCCTTACTGATGTGGTCTGTAACTTAATTAAATATAAAGTTTCTTAAAATTTGTCGTTTGGTTTCTGCGTAGACCTGCATTTGTCACTGTTGTCATTTCCTACTACACGTGCGAATCGATGGGCGTGGCTAAAAACAGGCAGTGATGTAGAAGCAGGCGTTGATCTTCTTCATGCTATCACATCATAGAGTAGTTCCAGCTGTTTTTAGACCAACAAGAAAGTTTAGAGCTCTGAAACTTGCAAAAATAAACAAACAAAAAATGTAAACAATAACCTCTTGTCAAAGGTTTAAAGGAATTTTGATTTCTCAGTTCATGACTCTTTTAAATGGTGAAATTTAAGGACCGAAATGAACTGTTAGTGTATTTTTTTTTTCAGTTATTGCAACTATTATTAAGTGTTATTAAGCCCAATGTTACCTTTGGCCTCAGATGCCCTCTGATGAGTTCACACTTTCTCGGCCATTCTTCGCACTGTCATATCAGAGAGCTAAAAATTGAGCCACCTCAGAAAGGATTGAGGTGGGATTGAAATCGATTGCCATTCACTCTTGCTCAATTACACTGAACCGTGCTATTGACTATCTCTCTTTCTCGGGTGCGCTGTGAGTGAATGTGAGAAGGCCTGATCGCCGAGTCTGTCATCTGTTAAATGAGCAGTAGACGTGCAGCTTTGGTTTGTGAGGCTTATGTTTTTGTTTGAAAGGTTCCAGTGTTCCATTTTCCCACTAATTTTATCACATCAAAAGAAAAAAAATATTTGAATGAAATAACTGTTTAAAAATTATATAGCCCAATGCTTTTCTAAATTCCCAACATAGATCAGTCAAGTTCCTTCATGCTTAAATTTAACGCATCAACATTTTTTTTAAATTGAATAATAGCAATTATATAAATAACATACTGCTTACTCATTTTGAAACCTGCTATATTAGCATGTGATCATGTTTGCATCACCAATAGAAGAAAATGTTGTGAAGCGCTGCTGAGTTTTAAAAGATGAAATGATTCTGGGAAACCAGATGTTCACGCTCAGATATGGGGTATATGGTTTATAAAAAGCAAGGTTTCCTATTATACTCAGCATTTATCATTCATTTGCTAAACTAAAAATGTGTGGATTTATTTTCAACAACTTGCAATGCTTAGGTGTAATATACTTGGAAATATATATTGGTTAAAAACAACTAAAAAATAACCTTTCAGGTTAAGATGAAATACAATATATTTTAATGACTTTCTCCTATTTTATTTCTCTAAGGCAAACACTTTTAGTCTAGTCTTACGTTAGTCTTGTGAGTGCAGGGGTCTGATATTTAGCCACCAAGTGATAAACCAAAGCAAGGCAAAACTAACTATGAAACTTGAACCCTGCACTTGCACAAGAATTGTAAAAGTTATGATAATTTTGATAATGTTTATGCCTGAGGGTACCAAATCCAGCATAATACTTTAACAATCCAGCATGGTACCCCATTGTGCAACAAAAACCAAGGAACTAAAACCAACTTCACAGTTCTCAATAAAACTTTTTTTTAAAACATGAAACTGCGTGTGTGCACATGAACAAAGATCATACAGGCTAACATAGAAGTTGGACTGTAAACTTTCTGTGGTTTATTTCTCCAGCCTGTGGATCATCTCAACACAGGGCTCTCTAACCCACCAATCAGCAGGCCAGACCCTCATCAATTCAACAAAAAAGACAAAAACAAAAGACATCCCTTTGACAAATAGAAACACACACACTTGTTGACACTCACACATCTCTACAGATGATCTTGAGGCCCTGTCCAAATACTTGCAAGATCCTTCCTCACCCTCTGCGATGAAATGGCCCTTTTATTTACAATCTAGAATCATCTTTTTTAGAATCTAGAATCTATATTTACAGTCTTAAAATTCAGAAATTTACAGTCATTACTTAGAATATTTTTTTTCACAATGTAGTCTATATTTAGAATCTTTTTTAGAATCTATAATCAATATTTAGATATTTAAAATGTAGAATGTTTAGAGTTACCTTTTTAAGAATCTCCCGTGCATTTACAATCTTACAATTTAGAGACTCACATTTGACCTTTTCTTATCTTTATTATGAATCTTTTGTTTTAGAATCTAGAATCTTACAATTTAGAATGATTTTTTTGTTACACAGTGACATAATTTCTGGACTAATGGCCAGGACACAAAGAGTACAGATCATTTAAAGTATTTAGACAGGGTCAAGAGTTTTCAAGGAGAAAAAAAAAAAAAAAATCCTGATTCTACATGACAAACCTCAAAACAGAGGGGTTCGATTTCATTTTCCAACCATCTTCAACCATCACAGCTCAAATGAAATCCCAGACCATTTGAAAATAAAATCAGAAGAATGAAATTCATGAATCTGAAATGCAGGACAATCTCTTTAGGCTATCAGACATCAGTTGAAATGCAGCAGGCAGCCTTCTTTCACCTTCAGACGCCAAATGAGGCGACGAATTAAAAGAAATTCTACACAAAAGTCAGTAACAATTTAAAGTGAACGTAAACAAAGAAAGATATCAGACAGAAAGAGTTCTTTCTTGTGCATGTACACAGTGAGACCGAGCCCTTGTACAGTTGGATGATAAGCCAGAAGATGATCCATCTCTTCCCGATCAACCCACGTGCGCATGGGTAAACGATGTCAGCTGAAGGGCTGGAACCCAAAGGAAGGCAACAATTCAGGGTGAGTTCAGGACTGGCCTGAAATTGCGTGTTAAATTCCAATAATATCTTTAAGAGACAGACTTGACATAAAAAACAACACCAAACAAGTGAAAAGAGCTTGTTGTACGTGGCACTCAGAAATGCAGAAACCAAAAAAGTATCAACCTTCGGTGTAAAAAAAAGTTACATGGAGACAGATGATATGAATAACATCCTGGTCACTGATTATAGCTCGATAAGGTGATTGATTGTTGGTAGTCCACTGGCTGAGATGAAGATGGATAGACAGGTCAGTGTGTGTGTCGGTGGCCAGTAGGGGGAGCCCCTGCTTCAAACGAATCGCAGACCACTGTAATGTCCACAGACGGGAGACCCATCCTGATATGTGACTCTCTTGAAATCTCACATGCACACACATGCACTCAGCCTTTCCTTCATGTGCTAGATGCCCTTCATTTCTACACGGCTTGAAAAAAATGTAACTTAAAAAAGGGCGAAACTCCTGTGGAAAACACTGTGATTCAAGCATTCCCGTCACGCACACACACACATAAACACACACACACTGATACTCTAAAAGGGAGGCGTTCTCGTAAACATAACCAAAATGCCCGCTGCCCTTCGAACCTTCGAGGAGGATAACGGCATCAAACTCGAGTTTCTTTTCTCCATGAGTCTTTCTCTCCATCGTTCATTCGTTTCCTCTGCAAGGTGGAGTGATGGGGAGATTCATATACATACTGTATGCGGTTCTGTTCTTTGAGATCATTTGAAGGCAGACCCCCGGGATTGAGAGGAAAGCAGTCCTTTCTCTCCCGTTCTCTCCGTCAGGGACGTGTGGAGAGTCTGTCCATCGGTCCGTCCGTGTGCGAGCTCAGAATATCTCGGGCAGTGTGACGTTGCGGAGCAGCCACTGCTGCGAGCGGCTCCCGGTGCAGTCCTTGACGCTGGGCACCTGACTGTCATCTTCAGACGCCTTATCCAAACACTGATTACTGTTCACGTGTACCAGGCTCAGCTTCTGCAGGGAGAGAGAGACAGACATGCGTTGTGGGTGAGACGTCAGAACAAAAACACCAGTTATGTTTAGAACAGAATTGTTGCTATATATTGCTATAAAATGCACATTGATCTCACTATGCTTTATGTTAAGTTCCACAAATGGCATCCAATTATCATCACCCAGTAGTTGTCAAAATGTCACATTTGTTGAATTATGTACTCTACTGTATAATTACTGAGAACTAAGAAAGGGGATTTAAGTGACTTTGAATATGGAATGGTTGTTGGTGCTAGACGGGCTGGTCTGAGTATTTCAGAAACTGCTGATCTACTGGGACCATCTCTAGGGTTTACAGAGAATGGCCTGAAAAAGAGAAAATTTCCAGTGAGCGGCAGTTGTGTTGACGAAAATGCCTTGTTGATGTCAGAGGTCAGAGGAGAATGGGAAGACTGATTAGAGATGATAGAAAAGCAACAGTAACTCAAATAACCACTCGTTACAACAAAAGGTAAGTAGAATACCATCTCTGAACACACAACACGTCGAACCCTGAAGCAGATGGGAACAGGAAATGGAGGCTATAATTCACACAGGATCACCAAAATTAGACATTATAAGAATGGAAAAATGTTGCCTGGTCTGATGAGTCTCGATTTCTGCTGGGACATTCAGATGGAAGGGTCCAAATTTGGCGTAAAGAACATGAAAGCATGGATCCATCCTGCCTTGTCTCAATGGTTAAGGCTGCTAGTGTAATGGTGTGGGGGATATTTTCTTGGCTCACTTTGGGCCCCTTAGTACCATTTGAGCTGGTACTAATCTTTTAAACACCACAGCCTACCCGAGTATTGTTTCTGACCATGTCCATCCCTTTATGACTACACTGTACCCATCTTCTGATTGTTACTTCCAGCAGAATAATGCACCATGTCACAAAGCTCAAATCATCTCAGACTGGTTTCTTGAACGTGACAATGAGTTCACTTTACTCAAATGGCCTCCACAGTCACCAGATCTCAATCCAATAAGGCAGCTTTGGGATTTCGTGGAACGGGAGATTCGCATCATGGATGTGCAGCGACAAATCTGCAGCGACTGTGTGATGCTATCATGTCAATATGGAGCTAAATGTCTGAGGTATGTTTCCAACACCTTGTTGAATCTACGCCACGAAGAATTAAAGCAGTTCTGAAGGCAAAAGGGGGCCCGAACCGATACTAGCAAGGTGTACCTAATAAATGGCCAGTGAGTGTACAGTATGTGTGTGTATAAAGTATATATATATATATATATATATATATATATATATATATATATATATATATAAAAACACAATTGTATGTACGTGTGTGTGTGTGTGTGTGTGTGTGTGTTTGTGTGTGTTTGTGTGTGTGCACTTTTCAGAATGAGAGACAGAGGACTGACAATAAAAGCATTCATATGTATAGGGATTCTCTATAGAAAAACAACTTATTTAATCTACATAATAATTAAATAACTGAATCTTAAAAATCTACAAATTGTATGAAAAGGAAAATCTAACATTTTGTGAAATAAAAAGAATTACATTTCATTAAAAAAAATATAATGTAAATGGCAGGGCAGGTAAAAATCTGATCTATAATTGCTATTACTTTGCATTTTAGACCAAATTTCTAAAAATGTCTCAATGTTTGGGTGTCCATTCAAATGCGTAAAGGGAGAGTTAAAGATCATGTCTGATATAACACTTAATTTGTCACAATAGAACAGCAAGTTCAAGTTGAGCGCACTGCATTGTGGGATCCCATGCTGTGAGCTAGATTTATACTGCTCATTCAGGCAAATGTAGTAGGTCATCCAGGTATTCCTGTGCTCAGAATTCATAGCGTAATATAATATTACTGATAGTAAGCAGTATGCCACTCCACACTATACATGCATGACTGGACAACCCGTGCGCTTCAGGGAAGAGACAAATTGTCGATGCACAGGGATTGCTTTACAGTGGAGCATGTGTGTGAGTGTGTGTAATGGGCCTTAGGTGAGCTGAGTGCTCTAGAGTTTCAGTCTAGAGCGAAGCATTAAGCCACACAGATACAATTAGGATAGCGGTAGAACCTATAAGACACACGGTGTAAGGTGTGAGGCTGCACGCACACGTCGATGAGCTGGCAAAGGTAAAGTATGGTAATGCATGCAGGAGAGGTGCTCTCGTTGGCAAGAGATTTCCTGATCGCGCTCACTGTGAATCTCCTTTCCTTCCACTCTGTCTGTCTCTCTCTCTCCCCACGAGAAAAACAGAACCTTTATCTGACAGTGGAAAGTCTCTGCTAGAGTTCTCTATTCTGTGCAGCCTTCCGTCTCTTCGGGCACCGGGCCAGCTTGGTGGCGGCTTTGAATCTGGGGCGAGAAGGGGGAGGAGGAGGAGGAGGCTTTGGAGTAACAGGCATCTCTTTAAGCCAACAGCAGAGGATTGCAAAAAGCAATCTTCCTCTTTCCTCCCCTTGGCTAATTCTCTCTCCTCAGGCCTGAAAGTGCGTTGTGATGTACTTTTAAGATTGACAGAGAGGTGATTTAATCTTACTAAACTAGCATCCCTTCAACAGTGTTTATAAGGGAAGCCATGCACATACATTACAAGAGAAGGATGAGTGTGCACCCTGCAGACAGACAGCTTTAAAGGGTTAGCTGGCTGTTTTTGATGTAATATGACATATATGAGGCCACTGAGACCCTCGAGGTCAAAATCAAGATTCAAAAGCACATGTGCATACATGCATGCATGCATGAGAGAACGGTGCAAAATTTTTGTTTGGCACATAGTTTTACACGTTTCACCACCTTCATAGATGTCGTTAAGTGATCATTTTCATTCATAATTTTAATTGTAATAAAAGAGATCAGCTCTATCTCGAAAACAATCACACTTCAGCCCGGTAATTAAGGAAACTATCTGGCAGGTGTGTTGGAGCTAAACTCGTTAGGAAAGTGACCCTCCAGGAGTAGGATTGGACACTCCGATCATAAACTTTATAGATATTCTTAAGCATCTAATCAAGGTATTCAGGATTATTAGAAACATCTAGGCAGGTGTGCAGGAGCAGAGCTGGAGGAAGGTAACCTTCCAGGAGCAGGATTGGACAGAATTGGATTGGGGGCTCGTCCGGGATAAAACATGTTCAGGGAGTAATTTGGATTCAAAACAAATTACGTTCCATCAACAACATCTGGGGCATGTTCTTAATTTCCACAAGCAACAATGTTCACTTGTCAATTTCTAAAAACAAATATTTACAATATCTGACTTGCAGCGGAGGTCGAGGGGGAAGGCATTAAAAAGCAAATTAAAAGCATAGGCATGTATCTTCCCTAAAACACATTATTTCTTCTGTACAATCTATACAAAATGTGTATTTCAACTGTAACATTGTCAAAATCCGTCCTTTTAGGTATCTTTATGCGTATCAAGCAAAAGGCTTTTTACCAGGGTTCGCCAACCCTACTCTCCGGGGACCACTATCCTGCAGAATTTAACTCAAATCCTAATCAACTGAACCTGGACGAGCCAACCAACCAATTAAGATCTTCAGGATTACTTGGCTAGAATGTTGGAGCAGGGTTGAAACTGAAATCTGCAGGAAGGTAGTCCTCCAGTAGCATGTAACTTTGGATGTACCTTACACAGAAAATATTAGCTTGCATTTCTGGTCTTTTAACATGTCTATTTTAACATTTATCCTGGTGTAATGCCCTTCCCCAATAGAACAGTAAAGGCATTACTGTAAATGAGATTTTGTGATCTGTTTCACATTTATACACGTACCACAGGGTCATATTCCCAGAGCTGGTTGCCTTTCAAGTGATGGCACTTGAGCATCATAACCGGACCGTTGAGTTTGGACACATCCAAACAGAGGTCATCAGTTCGGATCTCTTTATTGGCTGTGTAGGAGAAAACCTGATTGGGCAAAAAGATCACAATACATCAGTGTCATACGTATGTCAAGCATCAACATGATTACTCTGACCAAGTTTGTGTTTTAAAAGTGAGAAAGAAGACCTGGTTTCCGCCCATGCCATGGCAGTTGAAAATGCCCACTTTTTCATTCTCTTTCCTGGCCATATTATCCAGACATTGGTTAGTCTCCACATTACGGATCTGCAATCAGACAGATCACACAAATAGATTAGACACACTCAAGCAGCTCTCCTGCATGAATAAACACAGTCACGTCTCTGTCTGAGTGTCCAACACGGTTAATTACCCAAAGCTTATCGCACACCAGGGGGAGTATCGATGAACTAAGAGACAACTGTGCCAATCAAACACACAAACACACACATGCACACATAAATGTGTACTTGATGAAAGACAGAAGATGAAGGGAAAGACAGCTAGATGCTTTCATCAATAACACTGAGTTACACATTTAACAGCTCCACTGCTATTATATTTAGCCAATGTTTCATGCAAATGCTGATTTAATACTTGGCTGTTTTAAAAGTTCTGTTAAAATCATTGTAATGCACGGCCACTCAAATGGTTGCACACTATGAAGTTGAGTGAGTAAGTACAGCAGAATGCAATGACAGGAAGCAGTGGACTTGTACATTTTCAGTCAGATACAAAGATATGCATGGAGTGAAAGATCGATCCTGGGATTTTTACATCATATGCTCCATGTATTATTCTGTCTGTGTCCTGCCTTACACCTTACAATGTCACCATCAGTGGCGAGGACAGACAACGATGACCGAAAGGGAATGAACCATAGACACCACAAGTAAGACAGAGCCTTAACCAGTCAGAAGAGCAGACAGACTCCGTTCTGAGCGAGTTTCAGACATCGGAGATGACACGCATGTTTTATTCATAAGAACGTCTGAAAAAGAGAGAGGCAGCGATGGACAGATGGAACGAAAGGGTGAGAGACGGAACAGGAAACAAGACGATGACAGAGGGAGAGCAGACTAGGAGAGAATAAATGTCTCTCATTTCCTGAACACAGTGACTGGAATGAAAAAAATAAACCCAATCAACTCCTGTGACACAGTCAACCCCTCGAGAAGAAGCATCCCTTGCTAATTCACACCTGCGCTTCCTTAACATACACACACACACACAGTAATGTGTTCAATTTCCCTTTTGCTATCAGCATGCATGTGTGTGTGAGAGAGAGAGATAGAGAGAGATACAGACCTCTCCCAGCGAGTAGTAGTGGCGTGGTATCTGGGAGTCTGGGTAGACATTTTCTAGGTACCAGGAAAACGGCTTACACTGAAGTCTCTGTCTCAGGGATGTTCTGGACGAGATGTCTCCATAATCCACTTTCGTCACACCTGAAACAAACAAACACATGAGAATGCAAAATGGTTAATAAACTTTAACATTTCAATTTTCTAGGCTGCTGTGGGTGGTTAAAGTGCATTTGTAGGGACGTTTGGATTGGTTTAGAAGTGGCACTATTAATCTTGTCAACAAAATAACTGCCAGTTATGTTTTTCAATGAAGACTTTTTTGATTTTGTCAATGATAATAAAGAAAAGGTAAAACAGTATTGCTATTGCTAACTAAAACAAACTATTAAAATCACTTTTGTTAAATGAATTAAAGCTGAAATTAGATGCAAATATTACAAGAACTTAAAGCAAAGCACTTCTATAAAATTTGAACTATTAAATAAGTTCAATATGAAATACTAACATTACTCAAATAAAGCTAAATAGTATAAAATCCTGAAAGTACACACTAAAATTACTAAAACTTTAATACTTAAAATATATCAATGCACAAAAATCATTAAAATATTATAAATCAGATTTATAAATACTGTAATAGTTTATTAACAACACAATAAAACAGGGAGAAAGTATAGTAGAAAGCATAGTATTTATCAAATCTTTAAAGATTTGGTTTGTATTTGAACTTCATCAATGTTAAAATAGTGAGAGTAAAACATTAACTATTTTGTAAAGAATATTTTCATCAAAGGACAACAACTGTGTACTGTGCTGTATATGGTTTAGAGCTCTACTTCAGTGTAACTGTTTTATTGTTCCCCAAACAAAACACTGCAAGCCCAATCGCTTACAAATGTAATAAAACACTTCTCCTCCACAAGCGTCATGACTTGCGGTGTCATTCATGTTTGTAGCACAAATACTAAAGGACAAGTTACAGGCAGCAGTTTGATACTGAAGGTTAGGGTTTTTTTGTCCAGATGCTTGCCTTTCAGCCCTAACAATAAAGAGAGAGTATACAAAGGCATTTGTGTAGAGGAGGGAAAGAATAACACAATACACACACAGTCACACAGATAGCTCTGAGCAGCATTAGACACTATTGACAGTGACATTAATATCTATTATCCAACATCTCCTTCTGAGTCAATACGGCTCGAGTGCCCAGGAGCGCTGATAATACACACACACACCCCATTAAAGAGACAGACAGTCGCAGAAACACACCAAGACAGAGAAAGGCAAAGAGACGCGACTGAGACACAAGATAAAGAAATGTCATTTCAGAATCTGGCAGTATTGTGTCCTACTATATTCTTGGACTATGTGTGACTCCCAAAACATTGTCAAAGTGCAATTCATAACATAAAACAAGTATCTTACATTCTTAACTTTAAAAAAAAAAAAAAAAAATATATATATATATATATATATATATATATATATATATATTTTGGCTTAAAACTTAAAATGGGTTATAGCAATTTATACTTTAATTTAGCAAAAATGCTTTAAATTGTTAAAAAGTGACGATAAAGACATTTATAATGTTAAAAAGATTTCTATTTCAGATAAATGCTGTTCTTCTGGACTTTCTATTCATCAAAAAAACCTGAACAAAATTTTACTCAGCTGTTTTCAACAGCAACATGTTGTTTTGTGAGCATCAAATATTAGTATGATTCATGAAGGATCATAATTCAACTTTGAAATCACAGGAATAAATTACATTTGAAAGTACATTCAAATAGAAAGCAGTTTTTTTAAATAGTAAAAATATTTCAAAATATAACTTTTTTGCTGTATTAATAATATAATTAATAGTATAAACATTATAATATATTTTGACAGGTTGTGTATTATATATTGTACATGTACATTATTTTTCATATAACAAATTTTGTAAATTATATATTGTATTATGTTATATATAATATAATGTATATTATGCCCATATGTCTATATTGTTTAACTATTTCACTATGAGTTGTGTACTTGAAATTGTGTTTGTGTTTCTGTATTTTCCAACTCTGTATCTGTTGATGGTGCATGAGGTGTAGAATGTAAACGTGACTGACCAGGTGAGATGATATAGAAGAAGTTCTTGAACTCATCCATCCAGACCTCTGCCAGCCGCCTGTTGTTTTTGTTGATGATCTGCCCAGTTCCACCCGGGAACGTGTACGGCGTTGCCTTACGGAACACGTGACCGACGTGAGAACACGTGACGATCTCGAGCGTCCCCCCGCATTGCCAAATCTGACAAACAAGGACAAATATTAGTTCTCAGAGTATGACAATTCATCAATAACTTTATATGCATCATATATGCACAAGTGGACTTGTGGCGGTTGAATATTACAATATCAGCAATGAGACTGACCCTGAAGGAGATCTCCAGGTTCTCTCCTCCCCAAATGTCCATGCCTGCATCATATGTGCCAATCTCCTGGAAATAGTCTCTGTCTATGGAGAAAAGACCACCTGCCATAGTGGGGGTCCTGAGAGACGATGCAGAAAAAATAAAAAATTACAAACAGAGCTTAATTGCAAAACAAGCCCTTCAGGGGAATGATCATATCTTATTAAAGCCGCTCTTCTTCTCCTGTTCGCTCTGTTACAAACAAGGCCGTTAGGGAATGAGATCTTCAGTAGAAATGACATGTTTACATGCGCCTATTTTGGCAACAACATATCCTTCTTTAAATATCTTTCACTTGTGTTCGTCCATTTCCCTCAGCAGGCGCTCTCTGTTCTTTCCTGTTTTCCTTCCATCCATCCCCTGCAGCACGTCTCATTCACAGTCATGTTTTCGTCAAGTTACAACCTGTTGTTGTTATGCTCTGAAGCTGTTTTCATGCAGAGAACCAAAAAAGGAGACGACGAAAACGAGGGGTCGTGAGGGGAAAAAATACAAAATCAGAGAGCGGATTGGCGTCAGAGTGTTCTGATAAAAACAACGTGTGAAGAAATCAAGCAGTAGAAGGCTAAGAGTTACTCTGTTCCTGTGGTTATGAGGTGAGCAGGTAAACATACTCTCCTCTCGGCAAAGTGCTGGTGTGGATTAAATCTCCCCTCGTCTTTGTGTTAACTGCAGAGTTTAGCTGCAGGGCTGGAGAAACACTTTTATATATTTCGCCGCTTTAAGTTGCATGTAAAATACCTTTTAAAAAGAAAAAAAAAAACAGTGTTGAATTTACATTTAAAAGGCCCTTACAAATTGGAGTCATTGCCTACTGTTTAACACATATACTCTGTGATTCATTGTGTCGTGGCACTCACGCTGGCAATTTGAGTTCAAATCTGGCTTGTGACATTTCTACAATTATTCACTTACTGTTTACATTCCTATCTCTTACATTAAAAGGCCTCAAAAAGGTAGAAAAATAAGTCATCTGAAAAAAAGATGTTGTCGAAATGGAATACTAATGTACTGTACACACAGTGGCTATTAGACTACTTTGTTCAAAAATGTGGAAACCGAATATATATGACAATAAAGATTTAGAACAGTAATACTTAATGAAGGACAAAGGTACATTTATAACAGTAGTAGAACATTGCTGACACAGTCTGAAAAAGGAGATTATATTTTCAATGCAATAGTCTCTTATGCTCAGCAAGGCTGCATTTATTTGATCCAAAACAGAACAATAATATTATGAAAAAGTATTAGCTTAAAATATACATCTGCTATTTTAATGTATTTTAAACTGTAATTTATTCCTGTGACTTTGTGTGTGATATCAACTTTGCGACTTGAAAAATGAAAATTTTATCATTAATTTCTCACCCTCATGTCGTTCCAAACCATATTTTTGATGAAATGCGAGAGCTTTCTGACCCTTCATAGACAATGCAACTGCATTGTGGTACTTTTGTGGACCCGTGTCGTAGACTGACATGGAAGAGAAGAAATGTTTTTTTTTCTTTGTGCGCAAAAGTATTCTTGAAGCTTCGTAAAATTAAGGTTGAACCACAGATGTCACACGGACTATTATAACGATGTCATTACTGCCTTTCTGGGCTTTGAACATGGTAGTGTCATTGCTATCTATGCAGGGCCAGAAAGCTCTCAGATTTCATCCAAAATATCTTCATTTGTGAAGAATGAAGGTCGTACAAGTTTGGAACAACATAATGGTGAGTAACTAATGACAGAATTTTCATTTTTGGGTGAACTATCCCTTTAATGTTTTTGTCGAAACCAAACAAATAAAAAACAAAATAAAATAAAAAAATAACAGCATTTATTTGAAATTGCATTTTATTGTTACAATATACATGGCTTTGTCATCATTTAACACAAGTTTTGTAGACTACTTTTATGGTGCTTTCTTGAGTATTTGTCCTTATTTTCCTTTTCGTTTCATGGAAAACATAAAAGCCAGGGTGAGTAAACATAACTTAAACAACATTTTTAGGTGAACTATCTCTTTAAGACTAGTACGGTAGTTGATTCTATTACAGACCTTGGTCTTTGATTGGACATGGTAAGGTTTATCACAGCTATTCAATCGTTATTTACTTGTCTAACTGCATGATAAGCATTTCAGTTTGTTACCTGACAGGGAGCGTTCTGTCTCCTTTTCTGCGATCCATCTCTCTCTGTGGAACCGGATACCAGCGGAAGTTCAGCTTCCAGTTGAAGCCACCATATGTCATATCAGAGCCTGCCATGTACTCAAACGTGTCATCGCTGATCACATCAATAATGGGGCACACTACAGTTCTCCTGTGAAATACACACACAAGTGATATTAGCAATACACTTTTACTCCTTTGACCTCATCTACCTGAAAGATTGAGTTTTGTCCGCCACAGAATGTCCCTTTTTTATTCCGAATTCAGCTGGCATACGCTCAGACACACCTCTCTTTACTCAAACAGATGCAGACACAAATCAGAGGGGACGTCACGCTAAACTTGTGTCATCAATCAGCGCCAAGCAGCCCACTGTGATGCTAACCCAGGCGATGAGGATTGATCGTGGCACTGCAGGCACACTTTCCTTTCCTAAATTCAGCAGACTGAAGCTTCATCTGCTAATGATGCCCCAACAGGCCGCCCGAGGCAAGACAACACAGAGAATCAGCATGTGCGCATGTTTAGAAGAGGGAAGAAATACTCCGCATATATCTTCAAAGAATCAAAACCAGATAAAAGTGAGTTCATGTTTCTATACTCCATTTCAGACACAAATGCAGCCTAAGGTGAAACCCAACTACAAAAATGTAATAAAGGCCTGGGAAAAAAACCTCTAAAAGCTATTGATCGCTCCGCTCTCTGCAAACCAACATGCCAAAAGGGCGAAAATGACTAGTTTGTTTTTATGTTCCACCACAAATTGCAGAAATGAAATGAAAGGCATGTGCTGGGTGTAAAAAACTTTTTGGGTTTGTGACCACATGTTTGTGTGAGCTATCAAACCACGAGTGGAACGCCATTTCCCAACTACTAACACTAAATCTGAAAAAATAGAATAAAATCTTGCAACATCGCAAATAAATACTTTCGTGAGCGAAATATTAGTCAGTCTATTGTATTTTCAAACATGCACCCTGGGTTTTGAAGAGACACCAGACTGAAAAACATCACATCTGGTTTGTGTTCCATTGGTGCAGACCAACACACACACAGATAGATGTTAACTGTTGGGTCTTTAGAGATTTATCCTCCTACTTAATGCATACACACAGTTTGTGAGCAGTTTTTGTCTTTACTTATTATTCGATTCAACCATTAATATCATATTTTAATAATTATTTTAATTATTTTACTAGTAATTAGCCTTAAAATCTAATTTTCACAATTTTATTCACAGAAATAGATCCCACATACTATTCCATCACATATCCATTAGTGCATACTAGGGGAGAAAAGTCAGCTTTGGATTGTAGGGTTACAATGTTGAAATGTTCAAAGTGTTGCAGCTTAAAAGTAGTAGTACTTACTTGTCAAGCTTGATGCGAGCGAGCAGAGGCTCTAGCCAGCCGGTGGTGCATTCACAGTGGGCGTCCAGGAAGGTTATCACCTGACCTGTGGAGAGAGACGCCCCCTTCAAACGAGCACGAATCAGGCCCGAGCGCTGCTCCATCCGTACCACCCTGACAGGAACCTCCAGCTTCCGCACGTACTGCTCCAACTGCCTTTTCAAGAAGTCTACGTGCACACAAAGGTAACAAACAATTATACACTTGCTTCACATATACAGAGATTACATAGATCAAAATCATATCTTCGCTCAATAGCCATCATAGGATAAACCTCTCTAGATGCAAAGAAAAACCACAATGCATATTTTAGCCAAGGCACATTCTGAAAATCTGGGTGGAGCATATGAACATTTATTACTGCTTTGCTTATTACCTCTGTCTAACTGCATGATCATTTATTCAATAGTCTATCAATGCCTCCAACCAGCTGACGGTTTATTTTGCCGTTAAAATTTTATTTTTTATGTGGCTGCCAGCAACAATTTTTTGCACAGCGTGGAGCTCAAGTGAGGCTTTTGGAATATAATGATTATTACCCAAAAAGGTGTGTAAGGAGGCATGTTCTCTGTCTTGCCGATGTACAGGAAACCTTTCTTTAATAATTTTAATCAAGTACTGCTCTACATCAACATCTGCTGTGGGCGGCTTGGTTCACGCTGCCAATGACTCCAACGCTTTAACACAGATCATGTGTTACAACATCTTCAGCTACAGCAGCCATCGTTAAATAGGGATCTAAAGTGACTGCCGTGGGATACCAACGCTGTCTGTTTCGATCAAATAAGCCAGTTCAAAGCCACTGAATGGCCTGACAAGATTATTCAAACGGTGTTCGGGAACAGACTGAAACTGGGAAACAACAAAGAAGAAGACCTGTGATAAGTCAACATTCATTTACAGATACATTTATGGTTAAGATGGAACATGTATTTTCACTGGTTCATATACTTTTTGACTCAAAGGCCTTCTGTTGTCCAACACAATTATCAAATGTTCTGATGAGTAGAATGAGAGAAATTTCATGTTAGTTTTAGAGATTACTTAAACAAAAGCACCAAATAAAATCTGTAAACTGGTCCAAATCTGTCCAAAGAAATCTATGTATGGCAAACACACATCCACAGATCCAATCACAAGCCTTTAAGAGACCTGACAGGAGCACACGTCTGTGCAATACAGTCTCACAGAAGGTTTTTATCTGCTCTCTCATGCTTTATTCGAGGTGTGATATGTGGAACAGAACAGAACGCTCTGAACTACAAAGACAGCAGGAGCAGCAGGGATTTCTCATGGCAGCGGCCCCCCTAAAACCCTCCAGAAACAGAAACCGTGTCACATTCAGCCGGGAAAGAAAACGCTCCTTTTTCTGTTTCCATGTCATTACCTGGTGATCCTTCTTTTTAACTGCTTCACACATGCAGACAACCTGACAACATCTAAGTTCCATCCTGCAAGATTTCCCACTTTAAGGTGCAAATGTGTCACATTATGTAAATTAAATGCATTGCAAACTCCATTACATGTTGTATCAAACAAGTCAAATGGATGCTCCACTCAAATGAACACTCATCGCTCTCTGCACACACGTGAGTAAATCTATGCACACGTAAATCAATATCCTGCCTTGTTCCTCTAGTCGTTTAAGTGGAAATAAAGCGGAGGAAGAGAGAGTGGGTGGAAAGAGAGAGAAGGAGAACAAGAGAGGACATCATTAGAGGACAAAATTGAGTGGCAAGAAGATGAGAGGAAGAATTTGGGTCTTTATCTCTCCACAGGAGAAACAGATTAGCACAGATGAGGGAGGAGGGGGGCTGGCAGCTATTCTTATGCAGGACGTGACCTGCGCAGTCAGTCTATTACCGACCCAACTGGTGCATGTGTGCGTGTGCCTGACAGAGTGAGAAAAGAAGACATCCATGTGTCTTTTTTGCATCTGTCAAAATGTTGCAGTGGTTAGACAGGAGTGTGTGTTTGTGTGTGTGTGTGTGTGTGTGCACACCACAGGCTTCAATGAAGCTTCAAAGCACTCTTGGATGAACACTCTGGCAAAGTCTCTGCAGTCTCTCACCTACAGACTAAATTCTGATGTGGCTACAGTTACTCCAGCGGCGCTTTTTCTGTCATGGCAGGACTTATGTAATGCTTTCCATCCCTTACCTCTGATATTAAAGCCACAGTTCACCCAAAAATTATTTATTCATTGTCCTGTCGCTTCAAACCGGTTTGGATTTCTTTCTTCTGTGAAACACAAAATAATAGTGCAGCAATATATTATGGAGTCAATTTCAAACCGCACTGCTTTCTGTTGGTAAACACTACAAATTTGACTTGAAGCTGATGCTAAATCTAAATTTCAGACTGAACAGAATACAACTGAAATTGCTTGATTCTGACCATGAACAATTTGATGAGCAATGATAAATGGGACTTCTTGAGGTCCAGAAACTATTTATCCCACTGACTTTCCACTTGGTTGGACAAAAACAGTTGAATGAACAGTTCTTCAAAAATGTCTTTGGTTTGGAATGACATCAGGGTGAGTAAATGTTTGAGGATGTTTGTGTGGTTCACACAGATTACGTGATTTTTGAGTTTTATCTTCATTGTATGGACATTTGGTCCACACAGTGTAGGCAAAACTTGACCCGCACACACTAGCACACTAAACATACACATACAAGGGTTGTGCCGATAGACGATGGTATTGTGCGCAGATGCGGCAAATTAGTTACAAGACGCGCGATATGACAGTTGCGTCCAACTATATATATTTATTTTTATATTTAACGTAAATTAAACATTTTAATTTAATTTAATTTATATTTAACGTTAGTTTATCAGTATGTTTTTAAGTTTTTTTTTTTTTTTTGATTATTGGTAATTCCACAGGCTCTTTCTCGCGCACCTGCGTGGTTTAAAACACCAAAGTTATGCTATGACAAGAACAAAGAGTCTCTCTCTCTTGCTCCACCCATGAACGATAATATCGTGTATCATCTATCTCACGGGCTGACGATATGATGATTTGAAAAATGACTATATCTCCCAACACTAACCCATACCCTACTGAAAATACATGGGTGACACATTGACACACTGTCAAAACCACGCTGGTGCGTAGACAAAAACCAATAGTAGTGTACTCAACTTCCTGTAGTCAACAACACAGATGCAATATGAGCTCGCTTACAAAAATAGTACAAGAACTCATACAAGGCAGACACGCACCTATGAAATCTATAATGAGGAAAAGATAGTTTTAGAACTTACATTCACTATTTACCTTCCATTAGAATATCTAATAACAAAGGACATACGAAATACAAAGAGAAACCTTGAGAGAAAGAGAATCAATAGAGTGGGAAAAAACACACAAAGGGAGATAAAGTTTTTTCTCTAGTGTGTCCTTCAGATAAATAGTGCTCCTCTGAAACTGTAAGGTCAGCGTTTCCAATGAATGAAGGTTTGAAGTGAGCAGATATTCACTGATATAAAACAGAACAAGTCAGTTTTATGAATATGTTAAATAAGCTATTCATATTGTAATAGACTAGAGCAGGGATTCCCAAAGATTTTAGTCAACTAAACCCCTTAGACCTAAATATTTATTTAAAGTCTCCCAGAGGTTATACATTTTATTTCCCATTTAATATTTTGCCATTTTTTCATTACTTAGCTTTTCTTGTTACATCCTCCTCTTTTCATCCTATTTAAACAGTAACAGCAAGTGTCCTAACAGAGTTTGATGTATGCGGTCGTTTTAGTTTTTGCATGTGTGTTTGCGTCATCACATCACAGTGCTGTCAGCCATTTCGTTTCGTTTGTTTGTGAGTGAATGTTCACCTTGGAGCTGTACACCCCAAGCCGGGTCACATGGAGCACTCGTGCAGGGCTTTCAGCAGCCATTGCAATGAAGCCGGAGGGCAACAGAGTCACGTAGAGGTCAGAGCACTCCAAGAGACCAATGCTAGTGAAAAACCCACCGGACACATTTCTGCAGTCAGCTGAAACACTCCTGACCTCTCGTGTCACTCAGATTCAGTAGCGTAAATCTTGGTGGCTCCCTCAACACAGCCTACAAGAATCTGAGTGAAGTGTCCCTTTAAAAGATCAAATTGGTCTAGACTGCAGCAATATTAAGTAAATCTAAAGATATATTTTCATGTTTTAAGATTAAAGTAAATTCAATAATCACTTACTTCTCAACAGGGTCATTAAAAAATTCAAGACTGTCTTTTTTATATGAAACATGAGTAGTTATTTTGAAAAATGTCACATACAGTGAAGGTCCAATATTGCTTAAGTCCTCACTGACTTTAACTCAAAGCATTCTTTAAAATACCTTCTTTTGTGGTTCACAAAGTAATACAGATTTAAAACAACACGAGGTTGAGTACTTTTTGGGTGAACTTTAGCCTTTTCACAACTGTTTTGTTTTGGATGCCCCTCCATACAATAATTATATTAATTCAGTTTGTGTATTCTTAAAAACATGCTTTGCTAAAAACAGTTAGATTTAGGATAAACAAATTAATTGTAACATGTAATCATGTAGACAGATGAATTCACAATTCACGAGTTCACGCTTACATATAATTAGCTGAGGTATGGTATCCGTATTTGGCGTGCTGTCCGGGGAAGGGCTCCGAGCTCGGGAATGGCTCGAACCTAGAGTACCCCTCCCCCTCCCCGTCTAATTATAATGTGAACTCGAAGTGAGGAGATGGGGTGGAGGAGGGATGCTGTGGGATTGACTACTAGATTGTGGTCCACCTGTGTTGATTAGGCAAAGTATTTGACGCGCTCCTCCCGAACCTTGTTAACGAGAACATCATTTTATTGTCCGTTTCTTTTTTAACTTTTTTGTTTTTTTTTGTTGCTTCATGGCATTCTACCACTAAATATGAAAAAAATGCTGGATATCATCATCATTCACTGTCTTTGTTTCAATATATTATGATAAAAGTTCAGTGTTTTTGGTGGTGTCACTGCCTCGACACTCACATCAATACGAGGGGAGAGGCTTCGGCAGTGCAGTGATCGAGAAAATGATTCAGGGCTAAGGGAAAAAAATGCATGTAGAATCAAGCAAAAGTCTGATAAATCGCAGATATAAGAGCATGTACAATTAAATTTCCAATATCAGCCAATTTGTATCCAAAATCAATTTAAAAAGAAGAAAGAAAAGAAAACCTTATTTTGGCTGATAATCAATATGGGATATGTATCAGTGATGCACCGGTTGATCCGAAATGAGCAGGTGCCTGCGGTTATCCAAAGTCTGATATTCGGGTTGCGGTCGGTCGGGTCGTTTGAAATACCTTGGTAATTTATATATTACTAGACACAATTGAGAAATACATAGGCCTACACTTTATTGGCTGAATAACTGGTGCGAATAGAGTGACCACCTGTCCCACTTTGTTGTACTGTACAGCAATTTTACACTTTGTCCCGCCTCATTCAAAATTGAGCATCTGTCCAGCTTTTTCATTCGACCCTGCCTAATAAATACACGCAACGTCCATAGGCGTACTGTAAGCTAGGTCCAATAGTTCAGAGGAGAGCAATAAAAGCGTTAGTTGATAGGCTGAGTCGTACGTGAATCAAACTGTTGCATTTTATGCAAAAGCAGTTTTTCAGTGGGACATGAAGCGACATGGTGCATGTGAGTTCCACAGAAAAAAGCACATCATCAAGAAACATGCGAATCAGTGCAATCGTTTTACAATAAACCAAATGACCCACAGGCTGACAAAGTTTGGGCAGCAGAAGTGACGAGCGTTTATCATGCCGTACATCACACACATTCATATCGCTCTACCGACTGCAGTAAGTTAGCCCCAGTCATTTTTCCTGATTCTGAAATAGCTAAGAAAAAAGCTTTAGAAACTTTATGTGATATTTTGGGTCAGGTAGTGTCTTAATCTTTTAGTCGGTGGGTTTAAAAATAAATATAGGTAATATATTACAGAAAGCTTGAAATGTCTACTTTTAAAGGAACATATTCAAACCAAAATAAATAGGCTACTCGCTGAATATGTAATCCATATGAAATGTGCTGTTCTCTCTGGCGTTCATGGCGAGTCCGCATCGTCAACTTCATCTTTGCAGCGACACAGAAAACACCAGTTTCTTACTAAACAATTAAATGAGTCCTTGCTAATTTAAACATATTCATAATCATTACTTTAACCGGTTCTTTGTGGCAAGCCTTACGTGTGCAGCCATAACGCTTATTATGCTGTAGGCTATAGTCTATTTAAGTAACGTTAATTCAATTAATATAAAGGGGCGACGCATTTACTACTTTTAAGAAATCCGTGTCAGGAAGCGGGTTGGGTACAATATTTTCTTTTTCTTTTTTTGCAGTCCAAGTTTCGGGCAGGTTAGTTGAAAACATCGGTCGGGTGCGGGTTGTTTATACATTGACCCGCGCATTACTGATATGTATAGTGGGTCTCTATGCTAAAAATAGATACTGGGACCCCCCAGTATCACAGGACCCCCACTTTTATCATGACTGTACTGTATATGTGAGAGTGTGTGTGGGCTAATGATAATATAATTCCAGGTATGTATTCATTACACCTACTAATCCACTAATCCCATAATCTAGCCAAATTATAGGTTAGTGCAGCAGATAACGACAAAGACACTAGAGCTGCAAACCCACACAACAGCAGACACACAATAGAGCTAGCCAGAGACGTCAGGCTGAACACACACATACACACACACACACACACACACTCTATCTGTATAAATCTGTCTTAACAAACACGCTCGATTTCCAGTGCGTAAATCACATTTTATCATTGACGTTAATACGCAACAAGGTCACCGGCCATCTTTTTCCTCCTGTGTTCTGTTCCCTTTCACTGCACACAGAATACACACAGTGAAAGCAGAGCTGACATGATACAGGCATTTTCAAAGAGTGGAAACAAAACCATGTCATTACTTCTGGAGTGCTGCAGTACAATGTCCTCATCTCAATTTAGAGATCTATGTGAGAGCATTTATTTGTGTATGCAAGAGATTTCAGTGCTATCATTCTTCCTCTCAGCATTTAGCACCACATACATCTGTCAAAATGACGGGTATGTTACTGATCTAACTAGACAATTCATCCAAGATTCATAATCAAAATGTCATAACGTGGTCTTCCAGTAGTCTGCTTAAACCAAGCCCCTTTCTTCAGTTTCTCATTCAGATCTGCCTCCATCCAATCAACAGCTGATGGATAGAACCAAGTCACCTGTTTCAATCAAATGTACATCACAAAATGGAAGAACAAATCTGTTACATTACAATTTTAAGGGGACAGTTCACCCTAAATAGAAAACTTGCATTATTTCCTCACTCACATGGCTTTCACAACCTCTTTAATTATTCTTCGGATTGCCCACAGAAGTTGCTCCTTTCCATACAATTCCATGCAATACAAGGCAAGTTTTTGTACAAAATGGATTTATTTATTTCTGTGGATACAAGATATTCGGAAAATAGCATATATGTGATCCTTGACCACAAAACCAGTCTTAAGTTGCTGGAGTATATTTGTAGCAACAGGCAACAATTCACTGTATGTGTCAAAATTATTGATTTTTCTTTTATGCCAAAAATCACTAGGATATTAACTAAAGATCATGTTCCATGAAGATATTTTGTACATTTCCTACTGTGAATATATCAAAACTGAATTTTTGATTAGTAATATACTTTGCTAACTTCATTTGGACAACTTAAAAGGCAATTTTCTCAATATTTAGATTTTTTTACACCCTCAGATTCCAGATTTCCAAATAGTTGTATCTCAGACAAATATTGTCCTATCATAACAAACAATACATCAATGAAAAGCTTATTTATAAATCTCAATTTCAGAAAATTGACCCTTATGACTAGTTTTGTGGTCCAGGGTCAGATATCATATAGACTACTATTGTGGTGTTTTTTTTTTTTTTTTGTTGTTTTTTTTTTGCAATTTGTAATTCACGCGCAGCATGAACATTCTTCAAAATATCAAATTTTGTGTTTCACAGAAAAAAGTCAAGTCATACAGGTCTTATCAAAATGAGGTTGTTACATGAGTAAGTGATGACAGAATTTTTGGGTGAACTGTCACTTTAACAAACAAGAAAACGCTTTAGCAAACACACAAATACTTAGGCACGCTTGTTTTCCTTAAATGATGGGAACTAACCATAAAATAAAGGGATAGTTTGCACAAAAATGTAAATTACCCCATGATTTACTCATCTTCAAGCCATCCTAGGTGTATATGACTTTGTTCTTTTAGGCAAATACAATTGGAGTTACACTGAAAAAATGTCCTGGCTCTTCCATGCTTTACAACAGCAGTAAATGGGGATCGAAATTTTAAAGCCCAAAAAAGTGCATCCATCCAACATAAAAAGTACTTTACATAGCTCCAGGGGGTTAATAAATGCCTTCTGAAGTGAAGCAATGCATTTGTATAGGAAAAATATAAATATTTAAAACTTTATAAAGCGCAATCTCTAGTTTCCGCTAAATGTTGTAGGCACGTACACAAGAGAGTGGCATTCCAGAAGATGACTCTTTAAGACATGTTTTCATAGTTGTTAAACTTATGACCCTTGGATCTCCACAATGTAGGAGATTTCAGGTTTTATTATCCTTGTGGAAACATCTGGTCTCCAAAACATTGGCAAAATCTAGTGTGCGCAAACTCACCTCTCTCACTGGCGTCATCCACCAGCACGATTTCCTCCAGCAGGGATCTTGGTGACCTGTCGATGACGCTCTGGACCGTTCGGAGCAGAGTGGTCCACGCTTCATTATGGAACACAATCACCACACTGGTGCGTGGGAGATCGTCTGGATACACCTTCGTTTTACACCTGCAAAATACAAAACTTGGTAATGAGAACGGAAAAACTTGCAGACAATCGATATCAAGATATTGAAAGAAGCTACATTCTCCTCAACTCCCTTCCCTCCTGAGCACAGAAATGAACAGACCGCACAGGTTCTGGAGAGTTCTGTTTGAGATGAGTTGAGATTAGCATTTTAGCATTTATCAGAAACACACAGGCCGTTATGGAGAAACGGTGAGCGGAGAGCTGCTGGTGAGACTGTGAATACATCTCATTTAGTGTGAGGAGCTCTAAAAACAGATGACACTGGAATAAATGATGACAGAGAGTATGAATGAATGCTTGTAACTTTGGCAGGTTTGGTCACACCTTGCTGTATGGTGTAATATTCAGTGTAAAATGAGTTAACAATCAGCATTAACCAGCAGAAACAATTAAGAGATTTATTATTACTGTTATTAGCACTTTCATCTAGTCTGTATCTTTAGCTCAAGCTTCTTAAAAGAACAGTTCATCTAAAAATATCTGTGTGAAAACAATAGAAGTTTAGAGAAATGCTGACGCTTTCATACAATGAAAATAAATGGGCCATATGTTGTCAGTGATGGCTATGTGATTGGTTCTTCTTTGTTATAAACTATCATGACACACCAAATTTGAATATGAGCATTTTTAAGTTTCACAAATAAAAAAGATAACATATTCAGTTAATGATTTAGGACTTCGAATTTCAGTTGGTTTTGGGGTATATGGAGCCCCTAAAGGGACATGGTGATATAAAAAAATACGAGATGGGAGAAAAGAATAATAGAAAAGAATAATATGTTTTTGTTTATTAGCATAAAATGCATATTAGCATTCCCGCCTCATTTCTTATTGTATATTAGCATAAAAGCATAGACTGGTTTTACATTCACCCACAAAAGTTTTGCATTTCCCAATGAAACTGCATTTGTGCTTCCAAGAAACTTTGCATCCTCACATAAAACATTTGCGTTTGCATGAAAAACCTCCGAGTTCTCCCAGGAAACATTGTATTCGCTCACAAAAATTTCAGGCAAATTTTTTTGGGGGAACAAAAAATGTATAAATTATTTATCATCACTATGTCCCTTTAAGAGGACCATAGAACTATTACTTTAAGTTCTGTTAAATTAAGGTTACTTAATTTGCCAATTTTTGGTAATTTCATTGTACAAATTAAATTTCTACAGTAACGTTTATTGTTACTTTTATTTTACATCAATTCTCATTGTAGCCAGTTATTCTGGAAATGAGAAAGTTCTGGCAATAAGACAAGAACACACAATGAATTTAATTGGAGAGGGAGAAAGTGAGATTCCAATCTTTCTCGGATTCCAGAATATGGTCTAAAAATTCCAATAAATGTTTCCATAAACATTCCATTCCTCGACTTCCTCGTTGGTCTATATTTCAATCAGTCATCCAGAGCATAGGCTCTGATTGGTCATTTAAGGGTCTGTAGGCAGGTTCAGAGAATGTGTTGATTGTTTGTCGATTATGTAACTGCAGGTCACTGTGCCAGTCTATGCTGTTGTAGGAAGAGGAAAGCCAGTGTTTGTTGTATCTGGAGAGCTAAAGTGGGACACACACTTCCACTTCCTGCCTCATTTCCTGTTTGCCCTAGCACAGCTGGGGGATTTTGGCTGTGATCACCCACATTCAACAGTAAACATTCCTACAATGATCCAAATGATTAATAACTTACACGAAAAACAACAACACTAAAACATTTAAAGAGAGACAAAAGAGAAGAAACACCTTCCAACCTACTTGCCATCACACACAGAATTAGTGATCGACCGATATTGGTTTTTTATAACCGATACCGATACCGATTATTTGTATGTTTATGTACCCGATAACCGATATGCAGAACCGATATTTATTTACTGTTATACTTCTGTTTCTGACAATTATTACAACACAAATGAGCTGAAAAATTTTTTTTTTATTTATAACAATCACTCCCCCCTTGCATACAAAAAAAAAAAAACATTATATTTATACACAAATAAATAGAGGGGTCTGAGTCCAAAAAATTTAAGCGCACTGTTACTAAGTGTCTTTGTTTTAAAATAAAAGCTTTGATGAGGTAAAAAAATAAAAACAGGTAAAAAAATAAAGCACAAAAATGATTCTAACATATTGGTGGGGGCGGGAGGGCTATTTAGGCGTGCATAGCCATTTACTCCCAGCTAAGCAGAACTAGGTTTTAATGTAGAAAACAGAGTCTTTCAGCATTCTGCCCTGTAAGCCTGCTTCCTTCAAAAATGTCATGCAGTGGCCGTGCTTGAGGCTTCCTGATCATCAACCCAGTCAGGTGCTGAGAAATATGAACGAACTTTTTTTCCCGAGACTATATAAAGTTAAACAGCACTTGTCAGTTGGCATTTTATGATCTAGATTCAATCTAACGTTAGATCATGAAATGCCAACTGACAAAGTGCTGTTTGACTATAATTTAATCAACCGCGATCGCGCATGGATATAATAAATAATTAATTTCCACAAAGCGGTATATGTAGCCTATATGTGTATTAGCGAAATAATTGTTATGTAGTAAATGATAATATAATCTAGGGTGTTTAAACAAGATAATCTTGTCAAAAGTTTCATTCAGTGGCATTGCTTGAGGCTTACTGATCATCAACCCAGTCAGGTGCTGAGCAATATGAACGAACTTTTTTTCCCGAGACTATATAAAGTTAAACAGCACTTGTCAGTTGGCATTTTATGATCTAAATTTAATCTAACGTTAAATCATGAAATGCCAACTGACAAAGTGCTGTTTGACTATAACTTAATCAACCGCGATCGCGCATGGAGATAATAATTAATTTCCACAAAGCGGTAGACTATATTTATATGTGTATTAGCGAATTGTTATGTAGTAAATGATAATATAATCTAGGGTGTTTAAACAAGATAATCTTGTCAAAAGTTTCATTCAGTGGCCGTGCTTAAGCCTCCAGATCATCCGTCAGTTGCTAAGCAATATGAACAAACTTTCTCTTCGAGACTAATGGTGAGCAAATATAACAGATAGAGAATTAAATTCAACGCTTTTATTTTCAACATGCACTCATTCATGTCTGTTTTATTTAATTCATGTAAAGATACGTCTTTATTGGGGCAGGACATGATGAATTACACTACGTGACTCGAGTTCGTCTCAATTGTTTAGAAACAAGCTGCATAAATTAACTATATCAGGAATTTATGTCTCAGATCTCATTTGTGCATGTCTGTTATGTTAAATAAAGTTGATTAATTAAAGCAAACCAAGTAGAACATATATTTACCTGTGCACTGAGTTGTTGTTGACTGATCTCCTCAGACACCCGGGCTGCAATGGCGGAAATCTCAAAACGGCCACAAGATGGCGCCGTAAATCGGCGAATCCGATATTACAAAACCGATAGCCAATGATGGAAAAATGCTTAAATATCGGGAAAAATATCGGTAAACAGATACATCGGTCGATCACTACACAGAATTAATTAAATGAAGGTGATGGGTTGTAACCCATCATGTCCCATCACTGTGGTAACACAAACCCTCTTGGCCCCATCTTTCTTAAACTCATCATCTGGAAACACACAGGCTGATCTTTTTAAATTCATTAACCTGATGTTGAATCTCAGGACCCCAGACAATGGTGTAATTTGCAGCCGAGGCATCTCATTGGTCAGCCCTGCCACCTGCTTGATTAAAATGAAGCACATATTTAGCTCTCATTCCTTGGTGTCCGTTCTCCTAGATTTTCTGTCTCCCTATAAAAATCCATTTTGTAAAGCAGGGAGATCATGAATCCCTTCCCTCCGATCAGCACAGACGCCGCCATCAAAGTGTGAGTGAGTTGAGTGGGTGAGGTAGCATATGTCTGGACATGGCTTTATATTTGCACGCGTGTGTGTGTTTGTGTGTGTGTGTCTAAGAGCAAAGGGTTAAATCAGCCTAAAATAGCTGCGACAACATGGAAATTAATGGCTGATCAAAAGATGGAAGGAATCAAAGATGAAACACACACATGCTCGCACAAACCCTCAGAGACACCAGACACGCACACAATCACATTTCTCAGGCCCTGGGAATAATTGGATATATTTGGTGCAATCAGAGAGAGACAAAAACAGCCGTAGGTCTGTAGAACTCTTCCATCACTCTCTCTCTCTCACACACACACACACATATACGCATAATATTATACTGGATTTTTTTTTAACAGACTCCCCAGGCCAAATCTTGCTTAACTTCAGCACAGAGAGAGAGAGAGAAAGAGAGAGGCAGTGGAAGAAGAATGTGAGCTGTAGTTATTCAGTCATTTACAGGACATCCTTCTTGATTGAGTTAGTCCACTGATGCAGCTCACTGTGATTTTACACACATTTTCAGCTGTGTGTGTGTGTGTGTGTCTGTGTTTGGGAGGAGTAATTGAGGACAGCCTTTCTTTTTTACTTTTGCTCTCCATCTAAAGCAGAGATAACAGCCAGAGGACACAGAGGATCGGTTAGTCATCAGTTCTCAAAGTCACCGTAATCTCAAACACAAACATTATAAATCCAAATCTCTCTGACCAGCGCTTTCACCATATCAAAGAACAGAATCAAAAACAGAAAATGAAAATACAGAAACAACCAGAGGGTGCCACGGCTGGCTTCATAGTCCGAAACACAGACTACAAATGGCAACTGTGGACTGAAGGCCACATTTGACTCATTTTGAAGTTTTTATTTGGTCAAACCTTTGTGTACATGTGTAAAGCAGTTGAAATAAACGTTCAATTGGTTGTGAAGCCACTCTTTTACCCACTCAGACCTCTCCTTTCTGTTAACATTGCAATAAATGTATACAGGTATGGATATAAATGTATTTAAATAAATGTTGTTCTTTTTAACTTTTATTTACCAAAGAATCCTTAAAAAAATACACAAATAATTTTCGAATAGAAATTTGAGCAGTTTTCAACATTGATAATAATATTAATAAATGTTACTTAAGCATATAATCAGCATATTACAGAAGCATGATTTCTGAAGGATGATGTGACACTGAAATGTTGGATTAATGATGTTGAAAATTCAGCTTTTGAAATATTAAATAACTAAAATAAAAAACTAAGCTATTTAAATTCAAATAATATTTTACAATATAGTAGTTTTCCTGGATGGATTAAATACAGCCTACAGTGAGCATAAGAGTCTTCTTTAAAAATATAAAAAAAAATGTACCAACAACAAACTTTTGAATGATTTAGTCTATGAATTATTTTTCAATAAATGATATTGATTACAATGTGGAAACACTGCCTCTTCTCACATCCCCTCATTGACTCCAAAACTTTAGTATCTTAGTGAAAATTATTTAAACATTAATCATTTAAAATATATATATATATATATACATTACTTTATTTATTCACTCTGTGGAGTCAATTATTTTCTCACGTTTTTAGTAGACATGCCTCTCTCAACGCCTCAGAAACTCTTTTTTTTTTCTTCTCGGAAAAACAATGCCAATAAAAGCTTCCCAAATCTAAGAGAAAGTAAAAAAGACATATAAACACACACACTGTCAAACTGTAAAGGAAATATTGTGTTACCTTACCACAGTACAGTTCTCAGCATCAAACACACACACACACACACAGCGTTACCTCCCAGACAGCAGGAATGTAGTAAAGGAGAAAAGGTCAGTATTGTTCCCAGCTGTGAGCTGTTCTCTCTACGCGACAAACAACTGTAAAAACAGCGTGTGTTTTGGTGTGGTTGTGTAAATCTAAGCTGACTGCGAGTTTACAGTCTTGACCATATGCTTTTAATGGCTCTGCACAACTTGCTAATTACAAAAATACAAGCCAAAAACGTTTTGCTTGCCACACTGTGGAGGCAAACCAAAAAACTCACACACAGAGACAAAAGTAAAAAGAATGAAAAAGGCAAAAGGAGAAATAAAGCAATGCACCATTTAGCTGACAGATCGCCCAGTGATTATGTTAATGAAATCGTTAAACAGTACGCCGAACATCCAATCAGGTCATCACTTTTGAGCAGCTAATCATGTTATGAAGGTCAAAACAACAACAAATCTTGTAAAGGGGATCATATTCTACAGCAGAGATGTTCAATTAATGATCTAAAAGGTCCAGCCTTCCCAGCGAAGGTCCTCATACAGTTATTAAGTTCTTTGTGGACAACAGTAGTACTTTGCAAAAGTAAAAGTACTTGTCAAAATGTGGCCAAAAAACAGTGTCTGAGAATATTTCTACAATATGATATTAAAATATTTAATCAGTTCATGCAAAGTGGATATAAATATTAAGTTATGATCAGTTGTTTAATCAGATGTCTATTGTTTTAGAACCCCCCTGCTGTATTCTCATTTTCAATGGCGTTCTAACAAAAGTATCAATCTCTCATTGCCATTTCTGCGCTACTGTTGTTCGTCTGACTCAAGCTCTTTTAAATCAGCAACAGGGCGCTTTATGTCTTCAGTGGGGAGAGAAATAATGCGAATGTAGCGGAAAGAGTTGAAAAGAAGCGTGTCTGGAGCTAGTTAGAAATATTAGAAGAGACAGCAGCCATCATTACCACAAACAACACTGAGCATTTGTGATGTGTACAGCACTGAAAAGAAAAATGACACTACTTTTTTTTTTAAGGTAAAGTGGTTGAAAACCATTTATTTTAGCTACATTTAATTAAAAATATATATAAATGTTGAAAGTTAGTCAACTAAATTTATTTAAATGTAGCTAAAATAAATTGATCAAACTGGTCTAATATTTAGTCTTTATTCACAATGTGAATTTTCTTTTTCTTTTTATTGATATATTTTCAGTTTTCCTTTTACTTGAAGTTTTAGTTGTCTCTGTCATTTTTATTTTTTTTATATAGTTATTATTTTTTATTTCCGTCATAGTTTACTTATTAATAGTTTTAGTGGTCCTTATTAGTACATCAAGTCAAACGAAATGAAAATAAGAAATGTTGCCTTGGCAGCTAACTGAAATAAAATACGTTTGCTTTTTTCAGTTGATATGGAATTAATATATGTTTTCAATTCAGTTTTAGTCAGCTACAATAAACGTTATATTTTACAAAAAAAAATTGTTTTTATTTGCTGAACTGTTTTTAAACCCTGGTTTAAATTAGGTAACACCTTTTAAGGTGTCCTTGTTACACGTTACATTTACTTACTATTGTAACAACAATAAATATGCATAATTGCATGCAAGTAACCCTAACCCAAACCCTAATCTTAACTCTAACCATATAGTAAGTACATGTAGGTAATTAATATTACTCAGTACCTAAATGTATTATATTTTTTCAATATACAAAAAGTGTAACCAAATTATATCCACTCATCACATCATGTTTTCCATGTCTGATTTCTGAATGCCACAGTTTCACTGACAAAATGTGAAAAAGCACAAACTCGAAACTCATTTACTGCATTCAATTACTCATTTTCAGTTTGCTGTTTTGCCAAGGTTTCAAGGATCATCTAGATGACACAATATTGGCACAGTTCATGCAGGGGTGTGTTTGGGAAGAAACCGGCACAAATACATGAAGATGCTTGCCCACCCACACACACACACACACTTACTTTCCCCTTTGGCAGATACATTTTCAGTAGCTTTCATCTCCACTTTCCTTTTTTTCTTGACTAGTTATTCCACTTCCTTCCTTCTGTAGAGATTGAGATATCTTACATCTTTGATATCAAATCTCCCTCTCTCTCCGGCTCTCACTCGTCCTCCTTTGATATGTAATTTAGAGAAACAGATTAATGTATTCCATTTTACTCCATTCAGAGCAGCAAACCAGTAATTTAGTACACATCACACACAGCACTTAGGCACTATGAGTGTGTTTGTGTGTGTGTGTGTGTGTGTGTGTGTGCAAGACAAGGGAGAGAGCAGGAGGTCAGGGAAAACAGAGAGGTAACTGGGAAAAGGTTTATCTGCTGATGCACAGTAAAGCATAATATGACGTGTTTGAAGAGCGTTGCTAAGATACTGTCAAATCAGTCCAATCAGAATCTGATCCTCCAACCAGACGAAAAACGATCCTTAAAGCTGAAGTGCTTCAGTTTTCCTTCCCCAGCTTATATATGCAGAGACAACAAGAATAAATCACCAATGTCGCTTGTGAATCATTTTATCAGAATACACAGCTAATTTTCAATGTCTGCCAATGTAGAAAGATGCTTTTTTAAGGTTCAGATTAGGGCTGGGCGATATGGCCAAAATTTCATATCCCGATACAGCTCATTTGATATCCCGATAACGATATACATAACGATATAGCAATTTTTCTGTTAATTCAGTTTATGAATAGTCTATATAAAATTGCAATGTAGAAATGCAGTTTGAAATGATATACAAAACAAATATAGGTAGTATGGACTAAATATTTATTTTATTTAGAACCTTTTTTTCAAGCAAGGCTGTTGGTCATGTTAACACCTGTCATTAAAATATTTAAACCCGCTATTATCGACCGTGTAGATATGCTTGGCAACAGCAGAAGTGATCTCCTTCCATCTGCGGGAGCTATGGCTATATGGTGTGCCACAGGTAAAAGCCTGTGGAGCCGTTCACATATTTCGTATTTTGCGCGCTCAAGTTTGTTATTTCCAATGTAGGCGCGCGGTAAGCGCGGTCATAATACCTCTTAGGTACAAGCTCCTCGGTTTGGGTTGGCTGGTCATCTTGTTGAGAATTACCTTGGTCTAAACCGCGTCTATTACCGTCTTCCTCCATGTTTGTTTATGTATTGCAGCGTGCATGGGCATGCCGTTGCGTAAGGTGCATCTTGACGTAAAATTCTGCCGTAAACGCCTTATCGTAGCGTAAACGATAGAGCCTTATATAAAACGATAGACATTTTCTATCGTCCAGACGATATATTTCGTCATATCGCCCAGCCCTAGTTCAGATTACTTTTTCTGGGAAGTCTGCTTCATATTTTGATAGGTATTATGTATATAGTAGACTATACTTAAGACAAGCTGATTTTCAGTACATGGATTTTCTATACACAATCAGTGGACCCCAGAACAGCCCAGACCCTTCATGACATGGATTTAACAAGATGCTGGGAACCTTCTTGGTGCATGTTGACATGATCGCATCAAGCACATTTGCTGCAGGTTTATCAGTTTGTGTGTGAGGAGAATGAACGGGGGGGGGGGGGGGGGGGGGAGTGAGAGATGAGGGATCCGTCTTCTTCCCATACATGTTTTTGAGCTGTGGAGTCAACAAAACACATCAGACCATGTGCTCTCATGCAAATATGAGGTCATATTTGCAGAGAAAATCAGAGGCAGACTCTCACGGGCTCATTTACTCACTCTTTTCCAGCTGCAGCATACACACCCCACACCGCGCATCCCCAATCGCTTAAATTTTGTCACATCAAGATGGAAAACCATGGGCAAACTGTAAGATGTTGTAAAACTGTGTAAAACCATTTTAGTGAAAATGCAAACAATAGATTGGTAACATGTTTATTCATTTTAAATCCTAACACTTCTTTTTATATTTTTCAAAACCTTTGATTTCGATCTCTTTAAATGAACGCTGTTCATCTGAACTATTTATTCTTCAAAGATTAATCAGGCTAATCAGCATATTAGAATAAGAATCATTTCTGAAGGATCATGTGACACTGAAGACTAGAGTAATGGATTCTTAATATTCAGCTTGCCATCACAGGAACAAATTACATTTTAACATCTATTAACTTTAAATACACTCTAAAATACACACTGTCGTTAAATACTGTCTGTCAGGAAGAGAAACTACAGACACCTCCAAGCCCACACACACACACAAACACACAAAGAGAGAGTCACAGTTTGACGATGCGTCTGAAAATAACAGATAGTTTAAAACAAATACTGGAATGCAAACTGGAATTTCGAGCCAAATCATGCGGCCCTACAAATTTGCACAACAAACATGGTGTTTATTACACATATCTATTGTTTTAAAAACTGCATTATAAATCACAAATCGCAAAAGAATATTGCCAAGCCAACAGAACCAACCATATTCCGTGGTTAAAAAACTGAGGTACGAATTGAAACATTGGCTAACTGTATTGTTGAACCAATATATATATATATATATATATATATATATATATATATACACACACACAGTACTGTATATATACACAGATGGAAAGAGATGGTACTACGTAATTACAAAACTCATTAAACAACAATTATCCTGGCATTTTATCAGACCTGCAGTTCCCTCCAGTGACCCAGTGATTTATCACCATGCCAGGCACTGCCAGGATGCATATGCAAACGATTTAGTTCATTAAACACACTTGACGTAATGCTTGACGTGCAGCTGTATGCGAGCGTGTGAATATTGTGTCCAGCTCACAGACGTTTTTCTGCTTTACTTGGCTCCGAGACCTCGGGTGACATTACTGTCATGGTGGAATAGTTTCCATGGTCGCGCCTTGAAAGAGAGAACATCCAGGGACTTATTAAAACCGTAAATATTTAAGGCAAGGCCTTTTGAAAGCGTGTGTCCATTGCAGAAGAACAAACTCCACATTATTTAGTGCAGTGGGAACAGACGGGGAACTGTTTGGAGCGATATCAAACAGAACAAAAGAAGCGTCACAAACACACGCACACAAACGTCTTTTTCTTTGCTTTCTCAAGGACGAATGTGACATTTTCTCTTTTCTCTGTCGCACCTCAGTGAACTTACTACTGCAGAGTGTAACAGAAATAGAAGGTATATTACGTAGTGTGAAAATACACACACACCCACACCCACAATCCACACACATTAATCTGACCTCTACAACGCAAATAATAGCAGTTAATATTTGACGCGGAAAACGCTTACAGGATAAAAGGTGTTTAAATAACACTTAGGGTGGATGATTGCGACATATCAAACAATTCATCACACACTACGTAATTCACAGTCCAGTGTCTTATGTAAATGGAACTATGAGTTAGGACATGTTTTTGCGAAAAAGCCTGGGAAAAAATGTACTACAATATTAAATATTTAATTTTACTGAAATACTTTTTAAATTCAGTGATCTTGTTGCACATATTACTATAATTAATTATATATTGGGGAAGTCGTGGCCTAATGGTTAGAGGGTTGGACTCCCAATCGAAGGGTTGTGGGTTCTAGTCTCGGGCTGGACGGAATTGTGGGTGGGGGGAGTGCATGTACAGTTCTCTCTCCACCTTCAATACCACGACTTAGGTGCCCTTGAGCAAGGCATCGAACCCCAAACTGCTCCCCGGGCGCCGCAGCATAAATGGCTGCCCACTGCTCCGGGTGTGTGCTCACAGTGTGTGTGTGTGTTTTCACTGCTCTGTGTGTGTGCATTTCGGATGGGTTAAATGCAGAGCACAAATTCTGAGTATGGGTCACCATACTTGGCTGAATGTCACTTCACACTACCATTCAAAAGTTAGGGATCTGTAAGATTTTTTTTTATGTTTCTGAAAGTCTCTTATGCTCACCAAGGCTCCATTAATTTGATAAAAAATTTAAAAAATATACTACATTTTTTATTTATAATTAATTATAATTAAAAAATTAACTTTTTGTGTTAATAGATTTAAAAAGTAGTTTATATTTAGTTAACATTTTCAAAGAAAGTTATTTGAAATAGAAATCTTTTGTAACATTATAAATGGAGTTACTCTCTTTTGATAAATTTATTGCATCCTTGTTGAATAAAAAAAATGTATATATTTTATGTAATATAGAATCATAATTACCCCAAACTTTTGAACACGTTAGCAAAATTATGTGTATTTAATCACATTTGGATGGGCAGAAATTCTCATCACATAACTGCAAAACAACAAACAATACAAACTCTGGTGTTTTACAAAAAAAAAGAAAAAAAAAGAAAGAAAGACAAAAAGGACAAACTGCTGTAAAAAAAAAAAATGTTGCTTATGTGTCGAAAAGATTGTTACTTCCTGTTTGAGTTGACAGTTTGTTGTCAGAATGATATACCTGATGGCCTAAATGTGTTTCTTAATTACTTTTTGATCTAAAAGTGTTTTATTGAAAATAGTTTTTAGACTAATATACTGTAAGTTATGTCAGCCTATGCATGTATTTCTCAACAAAACTAAAATATAAACACATGCACACACACACACACACACACACGCACACACACACACATAGAGAAAGATAGATAGATTGTGCTACAATGTGAAAAACAGAACGAATAGGTGTGTCCAAACATTTGACTGCTATTGTACGTTAGTACAGTGTGACCAAACGCTGTTTAATCTTCACCTTTACAAAACCAAAGACGGAAAACAGCTAAAAAGAGAGCAGACCACATCCTGCTTTAAGAAGTAGAGTTCAGCTCTTTCATTCTGACTCAGATTTCAACCAGTTTCCCCTCAACTTTTCAGTTTAACAAGTCTGTGCATTTACAAGTAACATATGTTCTCAGTTATAAGAGTTAGATGGCATTCTTGTGAAGGTGATAGTGGTGAGTCTGACGATGTGTGTATGTGTGTGTGAAGTAAGGTCACGACTGTTATTCTGTAATTGACACACTCTTATCTTTTAATTGAAAATGTTGATTCTATTGCTTTGCTTCAAACATAGTTAAGAAAAAAGACCTCTTCGGTAATTAATCTGAGGGGCAGAAAATAAACACATTTCACGGATCAATGTTTACATTTCACAAAAGCACGCACACATGTCGCGATAGGACTGTCAGTTACCCTAAAGTCAAACAGCCAAACACCAACCCTCACAGTTCATAACATAACCTCCATTCCAAAATGTTCAATTGGACAATTACAGGCATAAAGCAATAAGTCCCAAGAAGCCATGGTCTACCGTAAATTTACAGTATAAAACCCACTTAGCTGTTATATATTCATTGTAAACCACGGCTTCGCAGGGCTTATTGCTTTTATAAAACAGTTATTCCATATACGTAGTAAGGTTTCACCGAATAAAACAAAGCAAATAATATTTAATGATACAAAAAAATAGTGTAATTTACAACTGCTTCGAACACAACTCAACCAATCAGAATCAAGGACCAGAACTATCTGTTTTATTAAAAAAATAAACTCCCCTTAAAGGAAGAGATCATAAATAAGCAGACACTCACCCCTCGAGACGCACATCCGGTAAGGATCGGTTGAGTGCAATCATCTCGCTGGCCATCAGGTTAAACTGGTTAATCTTGAACATCTCCTTCATCCTCTCCTGTTGGTCTTTAGCGATGACCACTGGTTTTCCCATCTCCCCTGGGCCGTCATGAGGCCTTTGAACCACAGCTGGAACACAAACACACATGGAGTCAAGATTGTTCCCTTGCCTTTTGATTGAGTACATATGGGCGTTTCTCCAACTACGGCCACTTTGGGCTCTGTTGACGTTAAATAAACCCATCATGTTCTCACTAGTTTATTTAATCTGTCCAAAAGTGGATACACACATCTGAATTCTGTTACATTTGGCATTTTTAAATGAAAAAACACCACCACAGTAGCATTTCCACCACATCTCAAATGATGTATTCTGTGATGAGAATGAATTCTTTCTAAGGCCAATTTACACAAGCTAACATTTTATGCAACACAAATGTGTGAAATACCATGAAAACCTTTATAGACAGTGCCTTGCGAAAGTTCATTTTTTTTCAGTTTTTGTTATGTTTCTGCCTTATGTTAAACTGCTTTAAATTATTTTTTCCCACATCAATGTGAACTCCATACACCATAATGGCAAAGCAAAAAAAGAAAAAGTTTTTGAAAATCTTTGCAAATTGAATGATTAATGTGAAGTTATCCTGTTGCAAATTCAATTGAATGGGCATGATGAGGAAAGACACATGCCTTAATGTAAGGTCTAACAGCTGATAATGCATATCAGAGCAAACGTCAACCCTTGAGGTCAAAAGAACTGCCTATACAGCTTAGAAACAGGTTGGTGTCAAGCCACACATCGGAAGAAGAGTTTCGGAAAAAAGTCTGCTTCACTGAAGGGTCACAGAAGCATGTAGTCTCTGTTACCCTTAATGGAAGAAGTCTGAAACAACCAGGACTCTTCCTAGAACTGGCCTTCTGGCCAAACTGAACAACTGATGGAGAAGGGCTTTGGTTATGGTTAGTGTGGTGACCAAGAACCTGGTGGTTACTCTAGTTGAACTCCATGATCATATTTGGAGATAGGAGAAATCTACAGAAGGACGAAATCTCTGCAACACTCCACCAATCTGGGCTTTATGGCGGTGTGGCAAGACTAAATCCTCTCTTCCGTTAAGACACATAAAAACACACTTGGAATTTACAAAAAAGTACCCACAGACTCTGAGAAACAAGATTATCTGGTATGATGAAGCTCAATTCTAAGCATAATTTTGAAGGAAACCAGCTCTGCTCATCACCTGCAGAGTAGCATCCCAAAAATAAAGTGTGCTGGTAGTAGTCTCATGCTGTGGGGTTGTTTTTCAGCGACAGGGACTGAGGTACTCGTCAGGGTAGAAGGAACACTCAGTGCAGCAAAATATAGAGATAGCCTTAATGAAAAAACAGTCCAGAGCATTCAGAAGCTCAGACTGAGAAGAAGGTTCACCTTCCAACAGGACAATGACCCAAGAGTAGCTTCTAGACAACTCTGTGAAAGTCCTTGAGTGCCCCAAACAGAGACTGGGCATGAACCCAGTCAAATATTTTCAGAGAAACCTGAAAATGTGCATCTGCTCCTATACAACCTGACAGAGCAGGAAAGGAGAAGAATGACAGATAACTGCCAAATGCTAATGTGCAATGCTTGTCACATCATACCCAAAAAGACATGAGGCTGTTAAGGTTCTTCAGCTAAATATTTAGGGTATTAATACTTATGCAATGCACTTATTTCCGATATAATACATTTACAAAGTTGTGACAGTTCTGTTTTTGCTTTTTCATTATGTTGAATGGAGTGTAGACTGATGTGGGGGGGAAAAAAGTAATTTAAAGCAGTTTAACATAAGGCTGCTTCATAACAAAATGTGAAAAAAATGAAGGGGTATGAATACTTCCACAAGGCACTGTACATTCTGCCCACAAAAAAAGAATTTGTGGCCTAGATGTCTATGCACAATTGTTCATTGTGCCATGTGTGTGTTTTTGTGGATTTTGTGTGGGTAGATAAGCACTGAGCTTTGATCATTAATAACTCAAAAAGCATGCTTTGGTGAGATTAAGGTCAGATTTGCAAAAGTGTGAGAGATTACATCTGCTCTAAGAGGCAAACTGCCTGTTTTTAAGCCTTGTGTACGCTGTGTGTATGTACGGCTGTCCCGCGTGCATGTCAAGTGGGCAGGATTTAGCTGTTCGGACTGAGCGCATTACAAGGCAACTTTGTCCTGTTTCCCTGCTCAGCAAAATCCAATGACTTTGCTCAGGGATTCTGGGGGTAAAAATGGTATAATCATCACTAAGGACACAAGCAGCAGAAAATGTGCTTTATTAATATGTTGAGCAGATTATTTTAGGGTTATTGTTCTATGAGAGGGCGGCCAAAGTAAAGCAGCTCTCCAGTGACCAAACCAAAGTGACCTGATCAGGGGGATAGAGAGGTCAGTTAGTGACAAAGAAAGCTTTGTGAAACAATATGCTTTCACACTGCATCACCATCCACATGCTTTATTCTCTGTGACTGTTCCCTTGAAATCCAAGATCTTCATATTTACCTTTATATTGAGCCTACTCACAGTCCTAAAACTGTTTAACATATAAAGGTAAACAAAAAATGTCCTTAAAATTTTATTTTGCTTCCTATAAAATAAGCTGCACAGGAGGAATGTGGTTGCAGCCTTCAGTCGATGCAGCTCTAAAACTATGAGAGATTATATTTCGGTACTCTTTTCTTCTCTCACAGAAATACACACAGTTCAATACCTGGCCATATTTCACAATATATCACCATCAGACACACATCCAATGGAAATAGTCTTCTCACTTGTGTGTGTGTTCGTGAGTGCTTCCTGTTTTAGCAGTTTGTGTGTTTGGAGTTCTTTCGCTACAGTATACTTAGGGGACAAAACTCTCCCCAGAGGTTAGATAAATCTGACAAAACCTCTTTTGGGTGCACCCAGGGATGGCTTCAAATTGGAAAAAATGTTCTCAGTACATACAGTAAATAATAGGGTTGGGAATCAAGAAACCGTTTTAGAGCCGTTTTCATTTTTTCCACAATAACCATAGAAGAATACTGCTCATATTGCCTTAAAATAAAGATAAGGATCTGTTACTGTGTTATGATGCAGCTACTTAAGCTTCATGCTACTTGCATTGGTATAATTAGTGACTCATAATGTGTAATACAATGTAATGAGTTGTTAAAGATACACATTAAGCACATAATTTTATATAAAAAAATTATACTTTAAAAGTAGTATGAAAAATAGCAATACAGCGGTAAAATTCATGTTTCGGTTCAATGCAACAAAATGGTGTCATGGTTCGGTACGTTTTCAATGGAGGGAGGGGTCGCAATGTTGGAAATATTTCTGTTTTAAACGATGAAGGTGAGCCAATGGATATCACACAAGCAACACCCAGACATGCTGGTAAATGTATTAATCTCAGTCAATTATTTAAAAAATGTAATAGGATTAGTCCAAATACACATTCAGTTTGTAATGCATACCGAATGGTTCAATATCAATACCTGTATCATTACACCCCTAACCCCTAACATATATATATATATATATATATATATATTAGAGCCCGACCGATATATCGGCCGGACGATATTATCGGCCGATATGAGCTTATTGCATTTAAATCGGCATCGGCGTTTATAACGGCCGATGAATGATGAGAAACAGTCTCATGCTTTACTCATGTTATGAGTGTTGCATAGTTTACCCACCAGAGGGAACTCTGCAGCTCCAGAGTTGACAACAGCGCCAGAAATCCACTAGCGAAGAAAGCGATCAGCCAAGCCAGCCACGGAGATTTTTTTTTCTGTTTTGACGGTGAGTCTGTCGTTCTTCATGTGAAATGATTTAGTTCATACACTGTATATACAATGATGTGGTAGTTCTAGCTAACGGTCCTATCATTATCACTTATAAATATTCTGTAACATCACTTACAGCCGCTAATGCATTGTTATATTAGATTAGCCACAGAGCTAATACCATGTTTATCAGTGGAAGAGTGCGAACGTTAATAAGAGGTCAAACTATAACGTTATCGTTTAACTTATTCTAAATATATCTGCAGTGTTTCCCACATAATGACCGGGTAACTGTGGCAGGGGGGCAATGACTAGAAGTTATGTTCAGCGTGCCTCGAAAAAACAACAGCTGTTATGTTATTGAATGAATTCATTAAAAATAGGTCATTGCACTTACATCAAATCACAATATGGACGAATATCTGTAAGTATTAAGCCGGAATAGTCTTTTTAAATATGAATCCTGCATGTTCTGCGTGTCTCTGTTAATGAATGGCGCAGAAGCGCCTCTTCATTCATTAAACACACGTAAGCGCATTAAGCTCGCGGTGAATTCAGCGTCTGCTGTCTCACTAAATAATCACGTGAACACATGAACAACATCTCCAGAACTGCTCTGACAGTCACTTCATGAGCATTTGACCGTTTGATTTAAGTAAAAGCAGCATCACATCACATACACAGAACTGTAAATGTACGCCAACCCGTCAAAATAAAAGTCCAGTTAAAGACTGTTGTTCAGCAGAATGTACAAAAGCCTATCATAGACTCGATTACTAAAATATTCGATAGCTACAGCCTTATGTTATTCTAAAGCTAATATAGCTTCCTTTTTAGCAGGCCCCTTAAATGCTTGCTATTAACTTGATTGAAGGTGGTTCTTCTCAAAATTGACAGCGGTGTGTTCATGACACTAACGTTAACCATTCAACTTCGACTAGATGCGTCAGAAATGATTAACCAGATAGGACATGTAAATAAATGTGAGCTGAACAAGCGCTTTTTTTATTTTATTTATTTTTATTTTTTACAGATTGTTTCAAAGCAGCTTTAAAGACATAACAGGAAAATGTTGTAATATTGTTAAATAGAAGTAGGTAATAGGTAATACCTATTGGTTGACAAATAAAATATATATATATTTCTCATTTTTGCCTATGTAGGAGATCCCTGTTTATTATAATTCTAATTCTAATGATGACACGAGTAATGATACATGGTGATATTATTAATACACATGCTTATTCTTTCTCTGTCTCTTTCTGCCCTACAGATGGCTGAAAAAGGGCATGCTGTAGCAGCAAAGTGTGGGACTACTTCTGCAAATACTTTAACTTTAGTATTATAATTTATTTACAGAACACACACAGACTGTTAAAACCAGCTTCAACTGGAAGAAAGTAAAAGTGTTAAATGTTTAAAATCAGGCTGTTTTTTTTATCATTAAAAAATATATACTTTTGATGTGCAATTGTTTAGTCATTGAGACTATAATCTAAGGCTTTTTTTTTTTTTACATAATCTCTTCTGGAAAATGGTTTATACAGCCCACATACATAGAACAGGCAGATATTTTGCTATTGAATGCTGTGTAAGTGCAGTATATAGGAAATGGGTCTAATATCCAGTTTATTTTCAAAATCAAAATATCGGGCTTATAAATCGGCTCTTTTTGAGTTAATACCGGCATCGGCATCGGCCCCCAAAAAACCATATCGGTCGGGCTCTAAAAGCCATTTTTAAAGACAACATTTTTTAGTAATTAATTATTTTTTTTTACCATGGTCACTCTGACTTTTGTACAATTATTATAATTATTGTTACAAGTAGGGATGGGTGATTTTCCAGATTTTGAATAGAATTCAATTAATAAAATATTAAACAATTAATTAATAAAATATTAACATTTGGCAATAAAATATTGCCAAATGTTAGAATTAGACACTTTATGCCGGTGATAAGAGTAAAGAGGAAAGAACGATTAAAACCACATTTCAGCGCACGTGATTAACCGCTTGAGTGTGACGTGCTCTGTGAACGACCATAAATTAAGCGTTAAGCGTCACTCACACAGCACTTTTGTTTAGACAAATAATTAGTGGGCAGTGGAATTAGTAAAACATGCAAGAAGATGGGTGTGAACTTATTTTAACTTGAGCGCAGTGTTTTTGAGACACTGCAAGTGATGTGAGCGCAACAGCCAAACACATCCATATTTACACAGAAAAAACTGCGCAATTGAATAAAAAACATGTAAAGAACTTCTACTATAATTCTGATATCTCACATTTGCACCATGGTGACAGGCTGAGAGCTGCTGTTTTTAAAGAACATTAACTTTTTCATGTTTCGACTTTTGAGATTTTCTAAAATAATCTTCCTCTGATAATTCCTGGACACATAATATGTATAATACAAGTTTGTACAACATGTAGTTGTAGTTTTTGCATCTTTTCTGCAAATATATTTAACAAGTCATTTGTTTAACATTTACATCATGTCAACAACTTTGTGTGCTGCACTTGGAATAAAATTTTCTTTAACTAGAGGGTTAATAAAGAATCATGTTGTAGTTACATTTTCAAGTTGACTAGTTAAAAATCGAGATTTAAATGTTTTGCTAAATTGGCCAGCTTTAGTTAAAACTATAAGATATTTTATCTTAATTTTTTAAAAATAATTTTAATTCCCTTAAAAAAGGGATTTATTCATTATTTATTATGAGATTTATTAACTGTGGACAATATTTAATCAGGAAAACTATGTCATACAACAAAACTGTGTGCATGCGTGTACTCACTGTCTCTCCCGGGCAATCCTCTCTCTTTTTTGTCATCACATTTGTTGCATTCGCTGAAGTAGAGGAGGATGAACATGTCTAGCATCACCCACACCAGAGAGGTGGCCAGCACCACCTTACAGTAGGCAAACTTCCGCATCTTCACTCCTGAAACAGACAAAAACACACGCAGGGTGTTACACACACAGGTACAAGCAAACACTTGAGAAGCTGCCAAAAATATTGTACACCTACAACCATCAGCCAGACACCGTGGGTTAAACCATACAGAAGTCAGTTACACCTTACTGTATGCCAGTTGTAGATTTAAACACCATACTCAAGCAACTCATATATTAATTCTATACAAGCCTTGAAGTTGTGAGTAATAGCTTGCTGTAAATATGCCCGCTACCTGAAAAAGTTACAAAAACAGAGACTTTATCTTCTTCACACCAAAATAAAGCACTAAAGCTTTTCTCTAAGACCTTAGAGTAGACATATTCTCACATCCATTCCCCTGAAGTCCAGAGATAAAGTAATGGTTTCTTGCACCAAAAAAGCCTCTCTGCCCCTTGGAAATAAATCTCGCAGAACAGCTTTAAGAAACAGTTTTGCTACCGTATCTTTATGACATATATAAATGTTCTCTGTTACGATTGGCTAAACTCTTAGCACGTGAAACAAGAATCAACATCACAGACAAATTACTAAACACTAAAGAGACTTCAATGTAATCATGAGCACATATAACATACGTTAATGTATTTATGGTAACATAATCATGAATGACCTATCTTTGCAGCATAAAGAGATAGTTCACCCCAAAATGAAAATTCTGTCATTAATTACTCACCCTTACGTCATTCCAAACCTGTAAGACCTTCGTTCATCTTTGGAGCGCAAATTAAGATATTTTTGATGAAATCGGAGCGCTATCTGAACCTTCATAGACAGCCACATAACTATAATGTTCCCAGGTCCAGAAACGTAGTAAATACATCGGTAAAACAGTCCATGTAACATCAGTGGCTCAACTTCAGTTTTGCGATGTTTAATTTCCATAAAAGGTCTTGGCGGACTGACTGATAAACTCTGCATTGTGAACACGAGTATTTCTCCATAGTACATCAAGTTTTTTTTATATCAAATCGCATTTTCCGTGATTTTCCCTGACCTCTGTTAAGGGTAAACATCTCAAGCAATGAAAGGTGAATACTAACAGGACACTTAACTCTGGTAGTCTCACTATACCACATTAGCAGATGATGTGGGGTGATTATTCCAAAAACTGCTCAAACAGAACCTCAGATTTGACCACTGACCTAACGGAGGGTGAAAATTCCATTCTTTAACAGGCTTTCTTTAATCCAGCCATCTGCCTTCATTAATGAACTGGAAATGAATCTTTTATTAGCCAACTAGGAATGCAATGAGAAAAGAGGAGAGATGAGGAAGACATGAAAGGGAAGGAAGGATGATGTTCCTATGGGAGGTGAGCAGCGCGTAATACGCTTTGATAAAGGAGAGGTCATTATAACGTAATTACACTGCATCACGGATCACACGCTGAGGCTCCAGTGAATCGCTATGAAATCAGACAAGCCCTAAAAATTCAAACTCAATTTGTAGAACATAATCCTTCACTACAAATACTTCATTCACCCAGAGCCCAGTGAGTAAATGTGTTGGTTAAAGTAGGTGATATAAACTATAGGTCCAAAAGTATTAAAGCAGACTCAGGAAAAAAATTCTTTATGTGACATCCTATGGTTCCATTAAGGTATAGTTCGCCCAAAAATGAATGTCATTGCAAATCTGTATACTTTGAAGAAGGTTTCCAATGTTTTTGTCCATAAAATGAATGTCATTTGGCTTTAAAAATACACACTGAACATTGAATGAACAGAAAAACCACTGGCATTTTCTAAGTATCTTCTTTTGTCATCCCCAGAAGAATGAACGTCTTGCATGTTTGTAAAAAAGTTTATGTATTCCAGTCCATAACAGGCTTTTTGAGCAGGAGGCTGCCCAGCACGCTACAGTTGAGAAAAACAAACCTGAAGCCTATCCTCTGTGTCTCTCTTTCTAGAAAGCCATACCAAACTTCTGTCATCGTCCCTGTCCAACTGTACCTATAGAGTTCTTTGAAGTGTGTTTGTGTGTGTCTCTTTGTGCTTACCATAAGGGAAAGAAGGGAAGGGAAGCCTTTTTAGAAGGGAATAGCATGCCATCAAAAGACAAAAAGAAACACAGGCCACAGTCATCCCATCCCATGCTAGAGTAACACACTTTTATATGATTCACCATATTTCAAAAACATTTTTAAGAAACAGCACCATTTGTGTATTTAACAGCATAGTGGACTTTTTTGTTTTAGATTAAAGATGAATAATACATCAAAATGAATAATATAAATAAATATATTAAAAGACTTTTTACTTTTTCATTGGAATATAATTCAATTTACATCACTCCTTTTTTAACATTACATTTATAATAAGCAATAAACAATAAAAAAATCTTTAATACAACCAAACATTTCTTAACAAGAAGTTGCTATTGCTAATTTAAAAGGCTATAAAAACACTGGCGAAATATATATATATATTATTTTTATATGTGTCTCTTTTGCTCACCAAGGCTGCTTTTTATTGTGAAATATCATTCATTACAATACAAAATTATGATTTTCTATTTTAACATGTTTGTAAAAATAATCTAGTCTTGTGATGGCAAAACTGCACCTCCTTCATAAATCATTTTAATATGCTGATATGGCACTTAAGAACCATTTCTTATTTTTTACAATGTTTCCAATCCGTTGTCTCTCGCTTTTTAAAAGAAGAAAAAAGGAAATCTTCGGTCCATCTAATCCTGAGATATAGAGGACAGAGAGTTCTCCCTCAGGAGCAGCGGGATTATCCCGGCAATTCAAAGTTTACTTCAGGATGACAGTGGCTCAGTCTGATGCTTTTGCTAGCGATACTAGAGCCACATATTAAAAAGAAGACCACCAATTTCTGTGAACCCAGTGTGCAAGGATCTACAGAGCTTTGTGCCACGAGACGAAGTGGATGAACTTGACAAATCGCCATTCTAGATGTTGGCGTTTGCTTTTACGGTGGCTCTGAACTGTCAAAACACCTCTCAAAATGCTTGCTACAGATGCGAAAAACTGAAAAAAATGTACATGATCCAAATGTTTTTTATAATGGATGAATATTTTGGAGGCAGCGTGTAAACGTGATTGTTATAACGTGAGGTCGTATTTATTTTTTAACGTGCGAAAATTTTAAAGAACTCAGTGTGCGATGACCTGATACAGGGGGCAACTTTTCGAGCAATGTTGCCATCAACGAGCAACTAGGTGAGACACAGGGCCCATGACTGATCTAAAATATCCAATTTGTAACCTCCAAAGATTGTCCAAGAAAAACTGCTAATCAGCCTTAAGTATATATATATATATGTATGTATGTATATATATATATATATATATATATATATATATATATTTATTTATTTATTTATTTTTATATATATATATATATATATATATATATATATATATATATATATATATATATATATATATATATTTATATATATATATATATATATATATATATATATATATATATATATATATATATATATATATATATTTATATATATATATATATTTATATATATACACAGACACACATAATTAAATAAAATAATTAAATTAATCTTAAACCACATAGTTTCCTGAGAATGATGTATACATCTACTGCAGTAGGAACATGAGAGTAATTACATCCGGTTGTCAATGTCTATGTGCCAATATATGCAGGTGAGATTATTAAGAGATATTTAAATGACATAAAACTGAATGTCAAACAGAACGGAGCAGTATGGTGCAAAAGCAGTGAAAGGCTTGCCAAAAACCTCTGGCATCTGATGTCTCTGCGGAGGTCTCACCAGCAGTCACAGAGAGTGTGTGTGTTGGGCTCAAGGTTATGACTGGCACAGCGGTTATGCCACTGTTCTGGTGGCCCTCGTCCATCACAGTGGCATCACCAAAGGCCCCTGCCCACGCCAGCTGTGCCAGGCATTCATCACCGTGACAACACACACACACACACACCTGAGTGAGCACAGGCCTGAGAGATGAAAACAGACACACATATCCCTTGTGCATCGGCTCAAAATGGCAAAAGTCTGACATCACAAACACAAACATAGTCTGAATGGGAGTGTTTATGTCATCTAGAAACCTAAGAGGACAGGATGGGTTACACAACAGGATGAAAATATGAATGCTGCTTATGTGAGTGACTTGGAATATAGATATGACAGATATACACTCTCCTCTGGTGGAGGTATGTGTGCAGTGTGTAATGCTCAGCACAAGCCCTATGAGGTTACAGTATTCGATAAAGGAAATGAAGGTGTGTCATACTCTTGTGCTCTGAGGCCTTTCGAGGATGAAGTACACTGTAAAAAAATTAATCTTTTTTTTTTTCTAAGTTGTAAAAGATTAATAGAGAACATTTGACTAGACATTTTACTTCAGTCTTTCTACTTTAAAATATTACTTGCAGTTTCTTTGTAATTGTAAAATTTACAAGCAATTTTTGAGAGAAATCTTACACCTTTTTTTCAGCGTTTGCACTGTATATGATGGATATGATCATTCCTTTGAAAGTGGTTAGTTCTTAACTAGAAAAGGCTGTGATGTGTTTCAGACTTTTCGCCAATGCGTCAAACAATGCATAAGGTTACAGCAACAAGAGGCTCCGCTGCGTTAAATGAGAATTTTCTGCCATTTGCAGATTTAAAAACATTAATAATTCAAAGTGCACTATGACAGGTTAAAAAATGAAGCAGTTGTGCACATGTTCAGGACATACAAGAATAATTGCCTCACATGCACACACACACACACACACACACTTTTCCGTCTGCTCTCTGAGTAAAATACTTGTCTAATGGGGTTTCTCCATTTTAGAAACATCGAACACGCCAAAGGATCCTAATAAGGATTATAAATGAAGAACAGGGGAGAAAATGTAATTTTAAAGCAACCCACAAAAACAGACTGTGGGAAAGACACACATGAGGATTTGGAGAGAGAAATTAGTAATTCCAATGGAATAATTCATGGGAAATTGTTCATTCAATTGTGTGACTGGATCACAGTAGCAATGCCTAATGTTTTTCACATTGTTGGAGCAAACAAAAAGCCTAGATAAAAAAAAAAAAAAACCAAGCATTACAAAATGTCACTCTATGCACACACAAAAAAAGCAAACAAAATACTCTACTTTATAAACTGTACAAAACAGTTTGAATAAAATCTCTCTCTTCACCATCTCTTACGCACAATCCTGTTGTCCCATTCCCCCTTATGTGCAAAACACACTTCCTTGGACAAATACCATTGTCTTTTAAGCATTGACGGCAATTGTTTCCCAGCATGACGCATGTAAAAAAAGAAGCTTAGCATGACTTAGCATTGTGTCATAGCCTATGTGACTGGACACTGTGTCATGTGAGGATATAGTGATGCAATTTTATCACACAACACACACACTGCAGCTAAATACAACTGTCAGTTTGTGTTTCATCCAGTAAGATACACAGAAGAGTTTGGCTGTTTTGTGGGAGAGACACAACCCCCCTGCTCAATACTTATTCCCAAAAATTACATTAGTTTCCACAAAAAAAAAACACTTAGTATCATAGATAGACAAATATATATTTTTTTCTGTAATTATTATTATTAGTAGGCCTGTTATTTTTATTATTTTGGCATTAATAATTAAAAGCATTATTATTAAAAAAACATCATATGCAATATTATTATAGTGGAATAATAATCAAAATCAACAACCAAATAAACTTGTTATCCCTCCTTACCAATGGTCAAAACATATTTTTAAATGAACTTTCAGACCAATTCCTTACCGTTCACCCGAAAATGGAAATTCTGTCACTAATTACTCACCCTCATGTCGTTCCAAACCCGTAAGACCTTCGTTCATCTTCGAAACACAAATTAAGATATTTTTCTGAATCCGCAAAGACAGCAACGCAACTGACATGTTAAAGTCCCAGAAATGTAGTAAAGAACAAATAGTCCATGTGACATCAGTGGTTCCGGGAGACTGACCGGGAAGAGAAGAAATTGCTGAATAAAGTCATCATACTTATTTTCTTTGTGCTCAAAAAGTTATCTTGAAGCTTTATAAACTATGGCTGAACCACTGATGTCACATGGACTGTTTTATCAATGTCCGTATTACGTTGCCATTGCTGTCTATGCGGGAGTTAGGTAGCTCTCGTATTTCATCAAAAATATCTTATTTTGTTTTCTGAAGATGAACGAAGGTCCTAGGGGTTTGAAAAGACACGAAATCTTCTCAGAAATCTCTTACTGCACCTTTAACAAATGACAATTCGGACAGGAATTAAAAGAACCACATGACACTGGTCTTTTAAAATTTAAAAGAAAAAGCTAAATTCAGCAAAGAACTTTCACACACATTATCGATTCAGACAGTAATAAAATATTTTTTACTGCTGACATGACAGTATGTCCCTATGTAAAGCAATTATTTGATTAGGGCTGAAGAGTATAACATTACTTGTTTAATGCAAGTATTGCACCTGCAAGGTATACTCACACACAACACACTCAGCAAATACCAGAGCGGGTCTGTGATTGTTCTTTTAAGTTTCTGAGTTTCACTTCCTGTGTTACTTCCTGCAAGGGATTCTTACCGTGTTTTCACGTCATGTAATATTCATGCTGTTATCTGATACTGAGACATATGGACAGGCACACCACCTGTGTGTCACATACACAGGGGGGGAGGATTCCTGTTCAACACACCACACACAAACAGGAGTTACCCTACGGTCACACGAACAAATCCACAACATGAAACATGAGAGAAACAGACAGACATGTGGGGGAAAGAAAGGGACACAGGAAGAGAACGAGTGAAAAAGCGAGAACAGTCGAATGCTAAAGCAGAGAGGCTCTTAACAGCTCTGGCTGGCAGGAAAACAGATGGGCGCAGAAACCCGCATGCACCCCTGGTCGCATCACACACACACACATGTCGAGATGTGAGATGGGAGGGTAATTAACTTTCTTTGGCTGTTGCCGTCTGTTAGAGAAAAGCAAATTAAACCCCTACAGCATCTCCTTCTTCCTATTCACAGTCCCTCCATCTTTATCTCTACGCCTCCACCTCCGTTATCTCCCATTCAAAATGTTTCAGTAAAGTTATCTTATTTCAGACACAAACTAGCACATTAGAGAAAAGAGAAGATGTCAAGTGAGATTACGATATCTGTGATAGCACCTATATCTCCCATCATGCACTTTTGATATCAAATTACACACAAAAAAAAACAGATAGAGTGACAGAAAAACAACAGACAGATAGGCAGACAGATGGAAAGAAAGAAAGACAGACTGACAGACAGAAAGAATGAGAGAATACCAAACAGAGACAGAAATAACAGGAAGAACAACAAACAGATGGAAAGAATGAAAGGCAGAACAACAAAAAGAACGACAGGTGAATGACAACAAACATAGACCGACAGAGAGACGGATGAAAGAAAGATAGAAAGACAGACAGAGAAAGAGAAAGACAGAAAGAACGACAAATCAACAGACAGAAAGAGCAATAGAAAGACTGACAGATGGAGACAGAGAGAAAGATTGAAAGACAGACAGGAAGCAAAACAACAGAAGAGCAATAGACAATGACAGACAGAAAGAAAGAATGATAGAACAACAGACAGGTGGAAATAGCAATAGATAGAACAACAGACGAACACAGGACAGACAGAAGAAAGAAAGACAGATGGAAAGAATGAAAGAAAGACAGATAGGTAGATGGAGAGACTGACAGACAGATGAAAAGAGAAATAGATAGAAGGACAGATGGCAAGCACGATAGTTTGACTAACAGACAGACAGACAGAAATATAGAGGCATAGATATAAATTGTAGGATGCACCGATCGAGATCGGCCGATTATTAATGCGCATCGCGTCAGTAAAGCCGGTTCTCTAATCAGCAGTATATTCCATCAGGTGCATGATTTCACATAGAGCAGCTACGTATTATTACACAGAGCCACTGTTAACTGACTAGTTGCGCAAATAAATGCTGAAAATGAACGTGGATTTGCGCAGCTTCTCAGTTAACAACGGCTCCGTGTAGTAACAGCTGCTCTATGTGAAATCACGCACCTGATGCTATTTACCGCTGATTAGAGAACCGGCTTTACTGACGCGATGCGCATTAATGATCGGCCGTTCTTGATCGGTGCACCCCTAATAAATTGCATGCCAATTGATCCCTTTTAATTAATTAATTGCAAATGAATCTTTCTCCGTTTGTTTCTCTCTACAAAATACATATATATTGTAAATATATCTTAACAAAAATCAAAAATAGGTTCTCAGTCAAAATAAAAGAAAAACGATCAAACATATCATTAGTTCTGACAGGTGGCGCTAGTCAAGCTCGCATCAGAGGACTCTCAGATGATCCACGTCTACACAGGAATGCGACATCTATCACAGCTCTCCTATATAAGGTCCTTCAGTATTATCAGTAGCTTTTGAAATTGCTCAGTGGCTAATTACCACCTCCATCCCCAACTCCTCTTGTCAGTCAGGATTCAGCCTTCTGATGCTCTTAGAATCAGAATAATTTCTTAAATGTTACATAAAATTTTTAACCTTTATGGTATCTGCAATACATTCATGTTGGTTCTGTTCCGTTTGCCCTGGGGCTTACTGCTGCTCTCCCTGCTTCTACCCATGCCAGGCTGCATGGATGTGCAGGCAGCTGTTGCCCAGAACGGAACCATACCGCCAATCCAAACTGTCAGTCATCTTTGACAATAGTGGTCCTGACAGAAATGACAACCTATTGAATGGACTGCACATCTGTCCATCACAACCACATATTCTTTCATTTGTGAAAAAAATTCAATATCTACGCTTACTACGGTCAAGAGTCCATTTGCACGTTTGTGCAGGTCTTGACTTCAGCATGACATTGAATTATGCATATTAGATTAGTCCATCCCAAACAGCAGCTAGATAAATGAATTACAAGGCTGATGGCATTACAGTACGGATGGGTCATAAAAATCGAACGAGCTGTGCTTTATCAGATTTCAGCTCAACTAACATGCGTGCAAACCGCAGGAGCGCACATCCACACCGCACTGAAGAACAGCGTGCATGCAGTGGCAAACGCCCTGGGCAGACATTAGAAGCAGCTCTATTTTGGTCTGACTGAAGTGTGCATATGATCCATGTGTGATGTGATTCACGTCTTTTTCAATTGGTTTGCTTGTCAGTTCAGGTTAAATATGCATCATGCACACTGAGGGATCATATCACAAGATCACATGATTACAATGCTGTTTTCAATAAAAATGGCCAAAACTAGGGTAGAGATGAAGGACTAGTTTGTTTGTTTGTTCCTTGATTCGTTAACATTTTTTACTTTAGCTTTAATATTTCTTCAGACATGCTTCTTCTCAGAGAGGATTTTAACCTGCCGACTGTGTGTTGTGCTTTAGTGTGCTTAGACTTCCAGTGTGGTGAACTCTCTCTGAGAAGTTGCGTCAATCATAACAATAAATTCCAAGGCAATAATAGTGACTTAGAATCGCCTGCTGTGAGCAATGATTCTGCTATTTTGCATAATCTGCAGGTCTATGAAAATAGTGTACATATTTAGCCTGTCTATTGAAGGGCTGTGTATTCTCGGATTTAGTCTTGGCAATTTTATAAATGTTTGTTGATGTGCACATGCAGATGTGTTTTTGAAATTGTGTATCAAGTTTTATTCAAATGTTAAATGTTCTTTTAACTGGATAGAAAATCATTAAACTATCTTTCTTATACACACAGCCTTGGCAAGAAACTCCCTCAGTGTCAATCCTGTACTAAATACCTTGGCATTTAACACACTAAATACAATTAGCGCTAACACTCAAAAGGACCTTTCCTGCTGCAAAGTGCGCACTTCGCACATCCTAGTTTGCACTGGGGGATTTTTCGAATTTAGGGTTTAAAAACTCACAGCTAACACTTCATTGTTTGTGGCTTTGCATGTAGTAGTGCAGTGGCAGACTGTCGAAGGGTACATGACACACACAACTGGTGCATTTCACTTCCTTTTTGGTATCTTTCAGAGGAACAAAAGCCGTCTGGTAGGGGAAGGTCAGGGACATCAGAACATGCTGATTGTGTCACATGGTTAACTGACTTTAACAGGATTTGAAATAAATACAAAAGCTTATTGTGAAAAGCTAGTGTTGATCAATTGAGTCCCTGCCAGCCCCTAATTTCAGTGTTTTTTTCTAGAAACATCAATATTGAAGATTGAGGAATTACATTTGGTATGTGTCTCAAGAAAGACACTACTGATGCATTCATTCATCACTTGATAAAAAGTAAAGTTGTCAATATTATCTGATCAAACATAATGAATTCAATTCATTAATCTAGTCACTTTTTTATGAAAACCATGTCTTTTCACCTTTCATCAATTTTTTTTGTAACCGTTATAAGTAGATTTGCTAAACCATATCTCCTACATACAGTTCCTCCTGAAGTGCTACACAGCAACAAAAACACAACATCACTACATCCCAAACCTTTAGCACTTCAAACAATAATTTTGCATAATCAGGGATGAATGGATTTATGTAAATAGATGACAAAAGAATGACAAAAGTCGAAATTAGCTTGCACCAAAATTGTAGCTATAAAATACATTGTAAATAAATTGAAACTAATATATTACATATGTATGAAGCAATGTATAAAGAAATGTATACTTTTGTTCAGGAAGGACACATTCACTGTATCAACAGTACAGTAAATTCAAACAAGAGCATAACCGTTGATCCTATTGCTTAGTGGTAGAGCATTGTGCTAGTAGTGCAAAAGGTTGTGGGTTCGATTCCCAGGGAAAACACATACTAGTAAAAGTGTCTGCTAAATGTAAATAAATTACATTTTAAAATATACAATTATTTTAAATTGTAATAATATATTTTATAATATTACTGTTTTACTTTTTGTTTGTTTGTTTTTTATCAAATAAATGCAACCTTGGTGAGCATAAAGCCAAGTTCAGACTGCAAGATTTTTAAAAGTAGTCGGGTCACTGTTCTTTTCACACTGCATGACTATATTTGTCAGCATTCAGTCACTGCTGTGTTCACACTGCACGATGGATCGGCGACAGAAGGTTCCAAACTGCATGACTTTACAATAGGAAGGATCGTTGACAACTACTTTTCACAACCCAACACATGCAAGATGTGACAAGAAAACAACGCGATATCACGCGTGCAAGACTGGAGTTCTCACGTGAGAATGTGATTATTATTAAAAATGGTAGCCCGCAAAAAGCTTGTAGTAAGAATTGCCTGTGCGCTGATTTGCAGCGAAAACAAGAAAAAGAGAAGAAGATTATGGAGGAGGAAATGGTTGGGGGATGCGAGGAACAAGGATTGTGTGTTCTTATATCATGTTTGCTGATACTGTGGTCTATAACTCCTCCCCAAACTCCCCGGTGCTCTGTATCTTGCTCTCTCATTGGCTGTCGGTCATCACCAAAGTAGTTTTCAGTCAGAACACTTTTCAGACAGCCTGATTTTGAATCGCTTACAGGTCCAGATATTTAGCATGCCAAATATCTCACGGGCATCTGCGATTTGTCGGTGATTCTCTCAGATCGCATCTTTGTTCATTAGCACTGCATGATTGTCATGTGCGTGGATGAGCACCGATTTGCCTGTGATTTCGGGCATTTGTCGGTGATTTCTCAAAACCTGTCGACGAGCCAAAAACTGGGCTAAAATCGTGCAGAAATGAGAAATGAGAAATGTTTGTTTCCTGTAATGACAATTCATCATGCATTCAGAAGAGGTGTTGAAATTTTTTGAAGATTTTGAGGTTTATCACTATGTAATGTGTGTGTGTCATAAAACATAGAAGAAAAAAATCCAATTTCGAGCAAGATGGAGCTGCCAGACTTAGGTTCATAATTAACACACAAGCGAGATACGCTCCTGCATAATGAACTCTCCGTGAATGACAGCAGAAGAATCGCGGCTGTTTAAACCATACCCAAACCAGTTATCATGGCGAGCTTCTGTGTCCTAATGACTCCTGCAGAGCACGTCCAGCTCCTGCTCTATAGAGACATTCAAGCCAGTGTAAAACTTCTGCTATCAGCCGTGTGTGGGAGTCATTTCTGTCTGAAGCATCTGTCTCTGCTATTCATATTTGCATTTTGTGGTTCAGCTATTGCATACAATGACAGGGCATAAATGTGTGACAGTAGCTCAGCTGCTTTTAAAAATACTGTAGCTTTTACAAGAGCTGTAGCACGACAAAACACTTCAGCGCTACTTGTGTTTTATTGTATTGTATACAGTATGTAGCTATGTGTCAGTGAGCTCCGGCAATAATCAAACACTGTTTTCTGTGTAAAGAACTGGTGCATTTGGAGATCTGTAATGTTAATACATACCTTCTACTTGACTTTTTTGAAAGAAATATCTTGTTGAAAAGAAATTCCACCAACTTCAATTTAAATATAGAAGTTCAGTTGCTGCCTTAAAAGTATAATCAAACTGACTGTTCAAGTTAATTCAACTTAAATTATATTAAACTGACTTCAGATTAGTTGAATATTGTATTTAATAATGAAAAATGGAAAACAAATTAATTCGATTAAGTAATGAAAACATTTGCTAATATGATATTATTTTTAAAGTGTACATTTATTGGCACAAAATACAGTATATTTAACAAATACATATTTATATTTGTATAAGTGAAAATTTATTGCAATTTAAAATGCCTGTTTTCTGTTTTAATGCATTTTTAAATACATTTTTTTCTTATAATGGCAAAATAAAATGTTCATCAACCATTACTCCAGTCTGCAGGGTCACACGGTCCATTAAAAATGATTCTAATACGCTGATTTGCTGCTTAAGAAACATTTCTTTGATCCATCCTTACGGAATAGATATAATGATTTCTTTTAATAATTGAATTTAGTGGTTTTATTTAATAAATAATGATTCGCTGTGAATCATTAAATACACATTATCAAGATGATTTAAGCCTCACAAACCTTGTATGATTTCGAAATGAACAGTGATCATATCTTGCCGTTACGTAAGTCTGCTGCGGACTCGTTGTACTGATTCAAATCGACAGCTCATGAGTTTGTGTGACTTTCTGAATGATTCATTAACTATCTCATGAAACTGGTCTCATGAAAGTCATTTGTTTGGGTGATACCGGTTGCTATGTATGTTTTGTTTATTTGCGTGCAGCTCAATAGAAAAACGTGTTTCTTGCCGTTATTTTAGCACTACAGTTTCTTTACACATTCATTTCAGACTGCAAGCTAGCTAACCAACCACTGGTGTGTGTGTGTGTGTGTGTGGGTGTGGGTGTAGAACCATAACCAAATGTGATATATATACAGTATGAAAAATTCCCCTCTGTCCTGACATATGAAAATCGAATGTCCTTAAATAAACACACATCCCAAGTCGGCACTTGAGTAAAGACGGACAGAGAGAAAGTAAAAAAAGGAGAAGGATGTAACTAAAGAGATTCCCAAGAATCCCATGTGTGTTTATAGAGATGGACCAACCATATAACACTGTAACAGCTTCCATGTTTTAATAAGTCAACAGATCTGCAGTATTACAAAAATGCAACAACAGTGCATAACGTACCAGTCTAATTTCAGAAACTGGCAGTGAGTGGCGATTTCACCAATTTGAGCCACGTGCTGAAGGTGTGTGTGTGTGTGTGTGTGTGTGCCTCTAAGGGCTGGAAATTGAGGGATATAATGAACAGGAATGTCTTAAGGCTTCATGGTCCTATTCTCAAAACTGCTAAAAAAAAAGAAAAGAAAAAAAAAGAAAATGTCATGAAAAAATAGAAGATTGACGGGAAATAACGACTGCTCGAAGAAACTGAGGGAGGTTCATTTTGATGCAGAACATCCACACACTGTAATGGCAAATTTGGTGTAGAAATCAGACAGAGGTACGACTGCGCTTCCCCCAAGCCTGTGTTTGCAACTTCCTCTTCCTCTCACAGACGATTACATGCCTCGAGCACAGGCTCTTTCAAACCAGCACAGCTAACAAGCTACACACACACAAACACTCACAAAAGAGCGAGAAACGGGGTGACGGAGATGGAGGGAGCTGTGATGCAAAAACTGCACCCAATGCAGAAAACAAACACAAATTGATTATCAGTGCAAAGCCTGGCAGCAACAGCAAGTACAATTAAATACTTCAATTTGCAATCATTCAGCCATTCTGTGGTGTAACCCAGATCAATATGCATTACTGTCTGTTTAAAGTCTGGAGTGCTATACACACACACACTCACATTATAAACAAACTGCTGAAAATAAAAAGACACTTTTCATTTTGGTGTTTATTCAACTCAGGGAACCTTTTGATTTCATTTGCTTCTTTTTGTTAGGTAAAGATCACAATAAAACAGACCTGAAACCTTTTTATCATTCCCTTTTTATTATATTTTGCTACTTTGAATGCCTTATTCAAATACATTTTATGAAACGGATATTTCGGTCCTTGATTTTGATTGGTCGAGCCGCGCTCGAAGCCGTTGTAAATTACTCTACAAACAGATTTTGTTTTCATTTGTGTGTTGCTCGGCAACCACTATGTTGAAACCACAACCGTTTCTGAACAAGTACATTTGGTGGAAGAATAATGTTTTTTTTTGTAATATCGTAAGACTTTATTTGCCGTTTTATTTTGTGAAACCTCACTACGTATATGGAATAACTGTTTAATAAAAAGCCCCAAGAAGTTGTGGTTTACACTGAATTTATAACTCCCCTTAGCTGTTATAAATTTACTGTAAATCACGGTTTCTTGGGGCTTGGGGTTATAGTTGTATGGCTCTTGCTCCACTTTAAATCTAAAAACATGAAAAAGTGTACAAAAGTGTAAAGAATTACTTCCTACAGATGTTAGGTTAGATTTAAATGATGACTGACCTTCATTGAGGCATTACTTCCATAACTTAAAAAATAAGATGGCATGTCACTTAAAATTAAGCTGAAAATTTGCTAAATTTTGATTAAAAAAAAAAATATTTTTGCTTTAGCAAGCCAATAAACACAACATCACTTGAGATAAAAATGAGAATGCATTGGAAATTTTGATTATTTAAAACTGTAAAATTAAGTAAATCGTAAACGGAAAAAAAAAATCCACCTTCGCTTCCAGGCACTGCAAGTATGCAAACTCCTTCATTGTCACGCTAAATTAATCATGCAATGTGAGTAAAACCGAGCTGACAATAATTCACACGTTGTATAATAAAGAGACTACCCATAATCACATAATGACAAAAGTGTCTGTTCAGTGCATACCTGTTGAGCTGAGCCGAGTGTGTGAAGGAAGACAGTCTCGTATCCTACAGCGCAGGGGCTCCGGACGAGGGGAGGAGCTTGAGGTCCCACCACAGAAACCTGTTACTCACACATGCTCCCTGTAACATACAAAAACCAGCGTTAGAGCGATTAGACAGTAACACTACAGTAAGAGCATTCAATGCTGACAGGCTGCTATACAGAGGCTATCACAACAATTCTTGTGAATTATCATAAATCTACAGCTTTGTCAGTGAATGATGCATTTTTTTTAAGTGTTGTGCAATCTTAAATCCACGTGTGAAAATGCTATTTTTGTAATTTAACGCCATTTTTAAATCAAATTTGTATTCAAATATATTATAAATGTCACTTAAAATGAAGTTTAAATTAATAGACAAATTTTAATGTCACTGCTTGTTTTAAATTATTTGAAATATAAATGTTGTAGGCTACATATTATTTTTATAGATATTATTTGAGTTCAATCCCAGATTTATCCTATCATTTTGAGATATATACATACACATATACATTTACATACACACACACACACACAGACCTGTATATATCTACTTATAAACAGAGTGATAAAGTTAAATACAAATAATTCACATGCGTTCTAACCAAAGTCACATTTACTGCATAACACTTTAAATAAAAACTGTGTAAAATACAAACTATTACACTTGATATTTATAAAACAATTCCATGTTGTTTGTCAGTTTTATTCAGAGAGTAATGTTCTTTGTAATGGATGTAGGCCCTAATCCATTTTCAAAGCAATGTAAGTAACTTTGGATAAAAGCGCTTGCTAAATGACTAAATGGAAATGGAAACGTAAATGTAAATGTAAGTAAACAACTCGGACACTCAAAACTCGTCACTTTTAGTCACATCCAAATCAAAATGAAGTTGCAATGACTTGAAACAAGAAATGATCTATAAGTAAGCCAGTTATTGGCAAATGAATTCAATGTGCACCCCTGTGCCACCACCATCACACAATCAATCCCAAATGACGTAATGGACAAAGTCTGAGAAAAACAAAAACTGATGTCTTTCTGCCATCTAAAAAAAATAATCTCTAAAGCCTGTTTATCACACATCCCACATGTTCCCTTTCAAAAGGTTTGGGGAGAACTGCAGCAGAACGGCCACTATGGCTGGCGATTAAGCTTCAGACTCGTGGGAAATCAGAAATCACTATGAAAAGGAATCAGCCGCATGCAGCACAAATCTATCAAATGAACAGCAAAGTCATGATCGAAAAACGACTATGAGATTATTTCAGCCTGCCTCTCCTCCTCCTCTTTCCAGCCTAATATATTCCCTTCCTTTCCTTCATTACCTCCCTCTCCTGCATCTCAACTCTGTTCATGCATCGCGAGCGAGTTTGTAGCGATGATGGAGTCCGAATCGGTTATTCCGGGTTACTCTCCTACACGCGGCTCAGATGAATATAAGATCAGCATGCAGCACGACATCTCTACCAGACAGAGAGTGACAGCGCACGCACACACACACACACAGCAGCAGCGAGGTCTTGAGCGAGGTGCTGGTCACTGAGCCGCTCCGCTTCATCAAGAGCACTTTTCTAATCCCTCACACACTGTACAGACCTTTCCACAGTCCACCGCACAACACACACACACACACACACACAGCGCAATGACTGTGTTTGTCAGACAAACTTCCAGAAACCGATTGTGTTTCTGAGGTGTTTGACATTGCTAGTGCTAGAGCCTTTCCCAGGAACCATGGCAACGGCTGCTAGGTGAACAAAGGCCCAATTAAAGTCTCTCATCTACTGTGGGCAGGTCACTACAGCAACAAACAGCCTCTCTGTCCTTCACAAGACACCCAAACACACCAAATACACACATACAAACATTTTTCATACAGTCTTGAATTTTTTCTTTAGTTTTATTATAAGCATTTTCCACAATAAATGACAAAGCAAGCTATCATACTAAATGATTGTCACTTAACATTATTCAGAACTTAATGTATGACGATATATCGTCACAGATATTTGACGATACGAGCACAGAGACAGCTGGCCGTGTATCCATATTGTGGCACATGCTCAGCAGTGGAACACACTTAGTATGAATACAAGAATAACATTTTATTTATGCATTTAGTAGATGCTTTTATCCAAAGCGACTTACAGTGCATTCAGGCTATCAATTTTTACCTATCATGTGTTCCCGGGGAATCGAACCCCCAACCTTGCGCAATGATATGATAACGCAAATGATAACATGATTTCTTAATGTATGAAAAATGTTGAAAATAATAATAATAAGTATCTGAATTTTAAGAATTTTTTTTATTAAAAAAAAAACAAAAAAAAAACATTTGAGATGGGGATGATTCTGAAATTTGGTTGATTTGACATGATGGCACATCTGTTCTGGCTTGTCCAGCTGATGAATAATAAAATGACATATTCAAATACAGAATATTTGAATATGCTGATAACTACCATGATGTGATAAATAATCTGTGTTTGCATAATCATTTTCATAAATGGTCTAGAAATTGTGGATTGGGGTGGAGTTTTGTTCTGTGAACGTCTGCTACACTGGTAGATGACACTATTTTATTTTTAAAAAGCAACGAAAATCATGATTTCAGGATGTTGCTTTAAACAAAAACATTTTTCTTTGTATTTTATTTGAGTTTGTTGTGAACATTAATTTGAGTACAATCATGTAGTATATTTCAGGATTCATACGATGCTCAGTGCAACAAATTGTGTACAATTGCCTAGAATGTTTTAACTTTAAATTATGCCCAGCCTTCATTAAATTGTTCCCAAGTATAACTGTAACCTGTTTTCGTTTTTACGAAGAAAGGTAAAGTTAAAATAACGTATAAAAAAAAGAAATTAGGGGGGGGGGGGTAACTATGTTATATACATTCAGGGAGAGAACATGTTTCCTACTTCAATTCAATCCAGAATAACCTCAGATGACCTTCATTATGTTTATAGATATTAAACAAGAATACATGCATATTCGCAAACATCAGACCTTCTTTCTGATACATATTCAACCTATTTCCTCCACTTTCCTAGAAAGCCATCCTTCTTTAAATTTACCAAAAAAGTGATCATCGTATAAATCTCTATGGTCACATCTATCCCATTATCTAAAGTAGTCCCTCTTCTTTTAACCATTTACGTCTGATTGCTTTCTTACTGGCTGCCAAAAGCTCACCCATCAGGTATTTATTATCTGCTGTGACTATATCTGGATATACGCAGCAAAAATACAACAGTTTGCTTTCTAGAGGTATGTCTCTTCTAAAAAATATATTTAAGTGCCTCCTGTATTTCTCCTAAACAAAAACAATTTCATAAGCTCAAAAGAGCTGATAAGATTCACAAGTAATAAGGCTAACAGCTCCACTAATACAACAAATCCTCCTCTCTCTATGGCCTTATCCTCTTCTCTCTCAAATGATGAGCAAATCTCTTTCCAATGAACCACTAGAAAAAATAAAACCGTATTTATGAAAAAACGCTGTGAGAACACCTGGAATAAAAGGAAGAGGGCAAACTTACAGCCACAAAACAACACATGGACATGCTAAAACATGCTAGCTCTCGGTCTTAGTATTTGTGCAAAAAAAAAAATGCTGTTCTTAAATATCCCCCTCAAAGAGCTGCACCCCTCAGGTCAGCTGACTTGCTGTCCTATAAACACACATAATCACATACAGGAAGCAACACCTGTGATTGACACAGATGTCTGAAGAACTGTTCTTCTGAATTAGACAACAGAGGCAAGCGAAATACAAAAACAGGTGAAATAAGAAAGCACAATTAAATATCCAATATCAATGAATATATGTCCTGTATGCTGTGCATCCTTTGCACTGGGCATACAAAATATCATTTTACAATTATATACATAAAAAAATAAAATAAAAAATTAATCCTATCCAGCAAGGACATATTAAATTGATCAAAGTGACAGTAAAAAATAACATCAATGTTTTTAATGTCAACACTAAATGCTGTTTCTTTTCTTTATTTATCAAATAATCTTGAAAAAAGTACATACTATCTGTACTATCAATATTTGCAAAAGCTATTTTGAAAATGAACACCAAAATTTCTATTCAGTTCAGTCTAGTCTACAAACAGGACATTAATATTGACATTGAGTCATGTTTGCGATAGTATTCTCACACTGTTTTTCTAGAGCTGATGTCAACGGAGCAATTCAGTGATTAATCTACTCAATAGCTTTGATAATTATGAGACGTGATGTTTTCAAATAAATCACTGCTTGGAGGAACATAAATTACTCTGCTCTGTCAATACACCTTTCATGCATGCCAAAGAAAAAAACGACAAAAACACAATATTTCTGGGCAATATTTTTTCCACTCCGTGTCTCTCTGACACATCGTCATATGTTCAGATTTTTCTGGCATCAGGGCACCGTGACAGGATGCAGCCTCTGTTTAACTACACAGCCTGTTACGGACTTCCTGCTAATAGATCCGATCATCGGTGCAATCATCATCATCCCAAACCATAAGGAAATGGATTGCACGCTATTCAGGATTTTTTTTTTTTCTTTCCCACACACACCCAAAAATATGTGCTTTCTCACTCCCAGTGATACTTTCTTTATGAGATCAGCAACCACAGTGCTGTCAAAGTTTCAGAAAGGAAATGAACCCAGACAGGAAATCAGTCACAATGACACCTGTCAATCAATACCCCACAGAAAACACGTACAGAGGAGGACAGAAACCCTCACTGCTTACCGAGGTAAAATGTCAGGGTCACTAGGTCACACGTTAATAAAATGGCAAATTATTTATTAAACCTATGTTGAGAGATTAAGGCATGTGTGGGATATTTCCAAAAAAATGTCAAACTGTTTGTGTCAAGCCTAGAAAATAATGCAAAATAGCATGACAAGATCATAAGAGTGGTCCATATGAAAAGCAGCCATATCTATTTTGTGAACAGTATAATTTAGCAAACATCCAAGTCAAGAATGCTTTATATATGAATAAGAAATCACTACTACTTCATGAAGATAGGAAGAATTTAATCATTTTCACTGAATAGCTTCAGTCTGTTTCTCCCACAGAACTATGATATGGCTTTAGGTGAATTGTTTGGACTTTTATGAAACTTTTTTGGCGCTTTTGTCTCCTTTTTTAAGCTTGAAAGGTCCAGTGCCCATTCACTGTAATTATATGGAAAAAAACAACCAACACAGTCTTCAAAATGTCACATTATTTGTTGCGTTGTTCCACAGAAGAAAGTAAGCCATATTGGTTTGGTACGACGTGAGGGGAAATAAATGACAGCAACATCCTTTAATCTTCAAACTTGTGTATTTCATCTGACTGCACATCAGAAAGGGCAACTTGAAGGAAATCTTGAAGGAAATCACAGCCCACAATGTGGCATATCATAAGTGCTGGCTCTAATGTGACCAAGACTGAGGAATTTACAAGGGTTTTATGGAGCGTACGGACGCACATGCCGTGCAATACTAGTACTGTGTAAAATGCTGGCACTCAGCCAAGTGTTATTTTCGAAGCTGGCTTGGTTTGCTTACACAGGATAAAAAAAAGTGTTACAGAGACCATAGTGTGCTGCCTTTCACAGTTGAGCATGTGAAACCGCACACACCCCCCAGGGCCTTTACTACTATGAAGAGTGTGTGTTTAAAACAGCACTGGAACATTAGGTACGTCAGTTGAGGCAATGAGGGAGCAAGAGTGACTCTGTCCATCTGGCTCCACACCACGCCTAAGAGAGCATGAGAAACGTCTGAGAGCTCAGCTTCAGACGACACATGTGGCCCTCAACCCAACACAGACTGCTAAAACATCCTAAGCATCTGTGTCCATGGGTGGAGAAACTCTGTGTGTGTGTGTGTGTGTGTAAAACCCAGAGAAAACCAACAAAATGTCCCTCCTCATTAAAATGCAAGGCACGCAAGCCACAACCTCAACCGCTGTAATAAAACTCGCACACAAAATCCATCATAAACCCGACGACAAACCTCTTTCTTACTGCTATATAATGGCCAAATTTCAGAAGCATCACAAAACGGCAACAGATAAAACATGTTTTATCATCTATTCATTATTGAATGAGATAAAGAGCCTCTTTATTCACCTCAAGAACCGTCTAGCCAGGGTGTAAAATTAACTTTTTGCTACACCAGCGAATGGCCAATGAAATTTAAAAAAGTTACCGGATATATAAATATGCCTTCTAGCCAAGAAAATGTCATTTGTATTTTTCCATATATTTTTTTCATGGAGCCTTTCAGAGCCTCCCAGAACTAGAGTTTCTCAGAACTCCGGTAGTTTTGTGATACTTATATTGGTGATGCCACTGTATTTGTATTGTGATGCATGTGTAACGAACAAATATAGAATTGTTTTAACCACTGCATGAGTGAAACTTCTTAAAGAAATTCCAGTATTATATATTATTATTACCTGTACTTCTAATGAGAAACAAAATCTCATCTTTCAAATAATGTACATTTTTTCAAGAAATTAAAAAAATATATGCCATTTTGGCACTCTGTGATGTGTTGTGACAGATTGCTGTTAGGGCTGCATGATTAATCCAAATTAAATCGCAATGCCGATTAGGCAGAAGCTGCGATTGTCATGTGTATAGTAAATCTCCACCTGCAGCCCAGAGGGCGCTCTCGCTCTCAAACTCCAAATACATCCCGCAGAAAAAATCCAGGAAATCCCCAAAGCGGTTGCTTACTAAACAGAAGATTTAACTGCTTTAATTGATTCAACATAACTAATAAATACAGGATTATGACAATTTATGGTTTATCTGAGTTCCTCTTGCTATAATTTTTATGATAAAAAAGTATATAATAATGCAATGTAGGGCTGGGCGATATGGCCTAAAAATAAAATTTCCGATTTTATTTTTTTTAATTCGATTTCCGATTTTTTTCCGATTCTCCCCCCTACAAAGCAATAAGTACAAACAGCAGACAACTTAAATTAAATTATGCTTTTATTTAATCAAAAGTAGGGCTGCTCCTATCACTATCAGCCGATTGTTAATGCGCATCTCGTCAGCCGGTTTTCTAATCAGCGGTAAATTCCCTCAGGTGCGTGATTTCACATCGAGCAGCTGTTACTTACTACACAGAGCCGTTTGGTAACTGAAAAGATGTGCAAATAAACGCTGAAATTGAAAATGATTTGGGCATCTTCTCAGTTATGGCTCCTTGTAGTAACCGCTGCTCGATGTAAAATCATGCACCTGAGGGAATTTACCGCTGATTCGAAAACTGGCTTTTCTGACGAGATGCACATTAACGATCGGCCGATCGTGATCGGAGCAGTCCTAATCAAAAGCAAGACAAATGTAACCCCCATTTTCATATTCGGCTGCTTTTGACTGCGATGGGCTTTAGGCAGCGTGGGGTCTCTTGCTCCACGTCTGTCGCAGCAAACCCATACCAGTTCCAAACAACAAATGATTTTATTCCTTTCTTGGGAACAAACTTCCAATTCTCACCGGTAGCCATGTTGTCGCTTGCTGTTTCGTGTGTGCTATGATGTTGTTGTTGTCGCTTGCGATACTGCCATGTGAAACTAACTCTACGGAAGCTCCGGGGAGCCAAAAATGCACCATTACACAAAAATTCTATTTACTTATTTTTTAAATCGCCTGTAACAAAAAATTCAAATTAATTCATTCAATCGATTTTTCGCACAGGACTAATGCAATGCTAATCAACACAGCCTTTATCATTGCTTAGAATACTAAGAAATATTGCGTGCCTTATTCTGTGTAAGAAGGCACATCATCTAACTGTAGGATTTATTTAAAACACTCAACTGATGTTATGTTTGGAGTAAAAACATGTTATTAAATATGGTATTTTCACATGCTTTCAGATGGAGCAGCATTTACCACACAGACCCATAGTTACAAACTACGCAAACAGCTTTCGTTATTGCAGAATGATATGTTCGACTTCATTATCGTGCAAATAATATTGTTTGCGATTATGGATGCAGTTTTGTGTAGCTTTTAGTGAACTTACTTATTTAGCCATAGCACACTGACAAACTACGTAAAACCACATTCAGTGTTGATTATCATATTTAAAAATAAGTAGTACTTGAATTGAAGTTTGGGCTCTATTGTTAACCTTCGTAACCTTATAGTAACGTAAAAGGAATCCCAATAGTTGAGGGCATAAACTGAGGTAGATTTTCATCCCTAAGAAATTTGTAATTATAATTTAATTTATTTAAAGAAAGAGCAATTTAATGTTCAGTAAACCACTGTTTAATAAAAAAAATAAGCAAAAAAAAAAAATACCGTTACACCCCTACATTATTCTGAGGTAAGAAGAAAAAATGCTATTTAAATTTTTATGAAGGCAATCAGTTCCCCTTAGAAATACATTCATATAAACACCACCTCTAATTTATTATTGATATTTTTTTCCAATATTTCTGACTTTGCAAACACATAGCTTCTATGTTTGGTGCAATATTTTCTCTGCTGCGTGCCTAAGCTCTTCTTTCCTCATTACATCTGTCTTCAGCATATCCCGTATCTGTTCATGTTTACACATTTCCAAACAAATGACATTATGGGAAATGACTGCAATGCAGTATGTGTACATATCCGGAACAGGCATCAGCCAAAATACCCATCTGTGACAAACCTACTCAACACACTGGAATGAAATTAAAATGGGATTGGAATGTAATAATGATATAGATATATAACTCTTTACATGCATTAAATATGATTTACATTACATTAAATATTAATTCTTAACATTAAGGTCTGTCACTTGCCAAGTATTCTCGCAACCTCTATGCCAGTATGCCATGCAATCAAAGAGCTGCTCCTTTAAGGGACAACAGCCAGATACAAACAGGATTAAAGCATGAAAGAGATTCACTGGGATTGAGATTGGGATTATGACTGACATGCAGGAGGTCTGGATTTAGATTAACTTTCCAATTCATCCAAAATACGAATTACCTTGAAGCTGAATCAATTCAATGTCATCCGACGACTCCAACAAGTCAAGTACAAAATGTAAGTAGTTTTAGTTCTATCACACAGTCTTAGCTCTGCTACATATAAAGGCTTTCAAAATGCCTGCTGGATGAAAGAGACCAACGTGTCCTCGCACACGGGTCAAGTACAGACTATTGCGTGACAGCTACATACAAGGGTCAAGAGCAAAGAAAAGAAGTGCAGGAGTTTTCAAGGCTACTTGTTAGTGTCACTGAGCTGGTAAAGTTGCTGAAAACAAACCCGAATATAGCAAGTTGATTTATTGAGGGGAAAAAAGATTTCTGCTAATTGATAATGTCCATTGGCAAAGATTGCCAACTATCAGCAAATTAATTGGTTTGAATGCACTTCCTGTAAATCGCATTGGATAAAAGCTTCTGCCAAATGTAAAAGTTTAAGGCCCCTTTTTTAAATCTATGGGAGGTTCTTTGCCCCTTTTATCACCCACCAGGTAGACATAGAAAAGTAGTATTAAAAGCAGCACGATCTGAGACACATGCGGTGCAGGATAAGTTACACACTGATGTACTCAGGACTTTATTCACTAAAATAAAACTTACCTGTAATTGCAGCCTTAAATTTTAAAGTCACAACCTGCTGTGATAGTCCTTGCACTTTTACAACCACTATGAATTTGATTACCGAAGAAGAAAACTGAAACTAGAAAATAACTGCAGACATATTATTAAGTAAGATGAATGGAAACAAAGATGCTATGACATAAGATTATGCCAAAAAACATGTTTTACAGTAATAACTGTGGTATTTCTTTTAAATATGATGGAAACACACCAGATGTAATGCTGTAGTGTAGGCGTACATGTGTTTAGTTGTGGAGAGTGAAATGTGATTCTCTTCAGTGCAGCCCACAGTGATCTCAGCCATATTATAGCCAACACCCCACCCAAACCCTAACACACACACACTCTCTCATCTTCAACCCTCTTTTTTCCTCACACTCTCTGACCCACATTCTTTCTCTTTTTGGTAGAACATTCCACCATGAGATCGGCAAGCCGAAAATGTTACAAAGAAAAAGAGGTTGAGAGTGAGAGAAAGACTTACGTAAATCTGTACAACATCTTTCACAGCTTCTTCGCTTTCAACTTTTTTCAGTCTCTCTCTCCCCGTTCTCTGTGCTTTATTTCCCTGGCAGGACTCCCCTCCTCCATCTTAACACTACTCCAGTCATAAAGTTCAGGAGAAAGAGGAAAAAGAAAGTGGAGAGAGCTTCCAGACATGTCCAGGGTGAGCGGACAAGCTCATACAAGAGCCACAGGGCATAAGGCAGACACCACGACAGAATGGCCCAGAGAACTCTACTGTATATGAGGAAAAAAGAGGATTATTTTGGTTCATAGAAGCGACTGACTGCTTTCATGTCTTTAACAACCAATCTGTCTTCTTTCTGGTCTGTCTCTCGGTTTCTTTTTAGGGATTTTGTGGCAGAACAAGGAAGACACTCTTCACGTCAAACTCACAGACATTAAGAATGTTTTGAGAGAACATGTGGTTATGGAAGAGCTCCGCGAAAATTTCAATTCACAAAATTCACAAAACATGCTAAATAATCAGTGAAATATGTATTTTCATTTTAAGAATAGAGGAGTTCAGATGCAAAAGCCTCAAAGTGCTGTTTGGAATTTTTTTCTTAATGGCAATAAGTAGGTTCTTTTCATTGCAATTAAAAGGAAATAACAGAACATAAACATAGGAGCCTGAGAATTTAAATTTTAGAAGAATTTTAGAAGAAAACTGCACTTTTGCATTGTGTATTTATCAAGAATTTCATAAATATTATATTACAGATAGTTTATTTTATTTTCATTAACTTTCAAAGCTTGTGGTCAGTAAGGTTTTTTTGTTTTTTTTTAAGAAATTCGTATTTTTATCTAGCAATGATGCATTAAGTTGATCAAAAGTGACAATTGACATTTATCGTTAAAAAAGATTTATATTTTAGTTAAGTGATGTTATTTTGACCTTTCTTTTCAGCACAGATTCCTGAAAAATGTGTCACGTTTACACAAAAAACATTAAGCAGAACAATGATCTTTCAACATTGATAATAATAAGAAATGATTTTTGAGCACCAAATCAGAATATTACAAGGATCATTTGACACTGGAGTAATCACTGCTGGAAAATTCAGCTTTTCCATCACAGGAATAAACATCTTGAAAAAAAAACTGCATGGATAAAATAACCAACCAACCCACAACTACATATAAATCAATATTTAAAAATGACACCCTGAATCAGCTTTCACGACAGTTGCTCTCGACTAAGAACGAAAGCAACCTGATCGTGCCAAGGTGAGCTAGGATTTACTCTTACATAAGAGTTGGCATGGAAATACTCTCACCTTCAAACTCACATCAAAACCCTAAAATTACTGTCATCTATGCATGCTATTTCCTGCCTATAACTGCTGGTCATGCACTAGAGACCCAGCTTCATGCACGCACTGCTGAAACACAGCACACTTGTTTATAATATCAGACAAATAAATGAAGAGATGGGTGTCCTGCCATCAAAGAGATTCATGGTCAGGTGACTTCTCTGTCCCTTTCCATCTGTGACACACACAGGCATTGATTCGCACACAATTATGAATGAGTGCTGACCCTGCGAGATCCAAACTTTACGAGTAATTCAAATAAACCCAGAATATGTTTGCATCTATCTGTTTGCGCAGGAAACCAGCAAATCTGTGAGTTTAGACATTCACACAGTCACAAGACCAACTGGAGGGTTCCTGCATTCCCTCCAATAAACACATAAGCCTGTTAAAATGCACACGCACACACAATTTCCTGTGGATGAATGCGGAAGTATTAGCGAGTGATAATCACATCTAATTTTGTCACTGTGAAACTTTTTCTCCATTTTAAACTTCAGACCATAAATACAAACATACTGTATGCTACCACAGTCAGTTCCTCTTAATCCTCAGCACTGAGGAAGAATTATTATTATTTTTAACGTTAGTTTATTTTTTTCCCACTTCAATACTTTGGCAGTATGCTAAATTCATGCCATGTCAACACAGCATTTTGAATGGGAATGAAACAGAAGAGAGAGACAATTTTGACCTAAAATAAACTCATTCACTTGACTGAAGCACTCCTAAAAGAACTTCCTAAAGCACAGAAGCCGAACCGGAGCACTGATGAACGATGTGCTCCAAAAGCTCTCCGTTCAATGGAAAAAAACTGAAGTACTATAAAGCCTTTCTAAAACATCAGACTTTCTGCTGCCTTGTAATCCCAAACTGATAAAACCATTACGATTTAAACTGTAGGGCTGTTCATCTAAATTTAGTACATTCAATGATTTAAAAATGTACTAAAATAAAGTGTTAAAAAGTATTTACTCATACTCCCTGACCCAAGTATAAACACATTCACAAAGAACAAAAGAGAACAAATTTGTCAAAGTGGCAGTCCTTACACAAGACACAATGTAACTGCCACAACTGACACATCTCCAAAAAATCTCAGAAGGAATGCACAAACACATTCAGTGTGAACAACCGATCAAATTTGATTGCAAAATTGGGTAACAGTTTAGAAAAGGTAACACTTGTTAACTATTTACTATGACATTTCTCTCAATAAATGCGTAATTAGCTGCTTATTAATAGTTAGTAAGGTAGTTGTTAGGTTTAGGTATTGGGTAAGATTAGGGATGATTAGAATAAGGTCAAGTTGAATAAGGCATTAATATGTTTTTTAATTAACACTAATACATGGCTGATATTCTAGTAATATGCATGCTAATAAGCAACTAATAGGTGTTACCTATTTCTAAAGTGTTACCAAATGATATTAAGTTCAATGGCATGGAAAGAAAACACACAATATGTTGATATCTAAGGTGTTTATATATATATATTATATATATTATATATATATTACTGCTTACTAATATTTAAAAAAAAGTCACATGATGCATGACTGCAACCAACAAAGGTCACATACTTTTTTTGATCTCTAAAAAAGTAATTTAATTCAAACCTACTCAATAATGACTGCTAATTAAAGCCATTCCATGCAGTTAAACAGGTCTTTCATTAGAGTCCAAACAGCTCTTTTCCTCTAAAGAGTTTCTCCATCTGTAGTACACACACCGGATCCCTTTGGTGAGGAACAAGACAGGCACACCCTGCTGTATTCATAGCAACTCACTGCCAGCGTCACCACCAGTTATAATTAGCATCTGAGCTTATGCCGCGCACCTGTAGCACATCAACAGACCCCCCTCCGTCCCCAGCACACGCTTAACAGACTTCCTCTTGGCCTCAGTACTCTTAATGAGAATTACAGGAATGAGGGGCATGTCTCAATTCCACTGCCATTTCACCACACGACCCTGCGGCTTCAATTACCGACAACATTCGCTTTGCTGAGTCACTCTGCCAAATCAGACTTGTATGCATCCATAAGAAAATATATCTAAAAACTAGGGGTCAGCCAAAGGCTGTAAAGTCTATAACAGCCAGTTAGATTAATGTCCACAATACACTTTTGCTGCTTACTGAGCATGCTGATGTCTCAAAACGCTACATTTATTTCAGTCTCTCTTTAAAGCATAAAGGACATGTGAATGACCTGATCTAGCCTACTTCACCTAATTTTTCCAATTCAAGAAGTACTTTCACTCATAAAGAAAACTTGCACAAAAACACAGTCCTACTATGAGAGGAACTGGCCTACTAAAAACAGAACTAGAGTAATGTGGGAATTTAGTCCACCTGCATTCAACCAACAACCACTTGTTCTCATGAATTACCATAATGTCTGCATTTATTGTAGAAAGAAAACAGGAAACAAAGACAGCTAGGCAAAATAGAGGGACACAACAGAGAAATTCCATCCCTTTTTCCTGAGCCTGGCTCTCAGGGGGTCAGACTAAGGAATGCAGCAAAGCCGTTGAGCCGAGAAGACCAACCAATCATGCAAATCAGAGCCCCGATGGAGAGAGAGAGAGAGAGAGAGACTGAATGATCAGAATTAACACAAATTCTCTCACTCCACATGCAGACATCAGTTGAGAAAAAAATCCCCAAAAACAGATGTAAGTTCTAATTAAACACTTTGGTCATTAAATGTCTGATTGTTTTAAAGGAAAAGTGCATTAGCATTCTCATTATGTCATTTCAAACCAGAATGTTTCTCTGTTAAACACAAAGAGAGACGGGTCAGTGACTTGGCACAAATTTTTTTGTCTAAAACTATTCATTTATTCAAAAATACGTGCAATGAATAAACACTGAATACAGTTAACTTTTATTTTTTTAAGCAAGAATTAAGTAAAAAATGTCAAGGTAATACAACAATTCTTTTTAATTCAAAATAAAGAGAAGAAAAATTCATTATAAGAAGGGTTTGGTTCAAACTTTTAGTTAAAAAAAAAAAAAAAACTCAACCAAATCATCAAGTAATGTGTTCGACCATCAAGTCATGTTGTCCATTCCACATGCAGAAACGCAACAAGAAAAAAATTTATATCATAGGGGAGCACCACAAACACTCATGAAGGTCAACAAGTCACTTAAAATGTCAAATAACTTGACCTTTATAACAAGAAAAGTTTCGTTTAGGTTCTAAAATGTAATGCGGTGTAACTCTTCAGAAATGTAAATGATATGATTTAATAATGCATGATATAGGCTATGATTTTTACCTTGGAGAACAATATATTTAATACAGATTTTTAAATATTATATTTTATTAATATATTTAGGAATAACAATATTTCAAATATAAAAAATAATTAAGTATGTGTAATGTGTACCCTTAATTGGTTTAATGAAAATATAAAATTACTTTTAACTTATGATTACACATCATTTTAGAGTCGTTAAATGGAATCTTTTCTTGGAAATGTTTTTTTTTTTTAACATGAAACCATTCTATCAGATATTCTAGATACCCTAAATGTGCTTTAAATTAGATTTTGCTTAAGATTTTTCCTTTTCTTCATTGTGGACACTCTTATGTCATTGACTCTCACATGTATGGAAAACACATTCTGCTAAAAATTCTCCTTAGGGTTCCACAAAATGGAAACAAATCATCATTCAGAGCAGGATTCAAACGACACGCTCAATTATTTCTTTTAACATCTGTGATTCAAAAAAACATGCTAAAACCCAGCAGCTACACGCGTCCTCCAAGTTGAGCCGGACAAATCAGATGACCTTAATGGGGAAAGTGGAACAGTCGGGCCATATGAATGAAACTAATTAAGCTATTGGCTTCAGATCGAATCAGCCGGTTAGCAATCATTCCAGCTCACTCGTTATAAAGGCCTCTCAATTATGATTTAGAGCTTCATCAATATTCTATTTATTGTGCGGTAACTGACGTGCACACGGTGCCCGGCAGCTGACCTAGTTCTCTGCGTCTGGCAGATTAAATCTGTGGAGCTCAGGCCACTCAGGCCCAAGGCAGACAGCGATTTCTACCGGCTTAAAGTTGGCACAAGCGCACACATGCACGCAAATACATGTAAATATATCCCGTCTCCTTAATGCATGCGTGACCGCAGCAATAAAATGAGCTGACGCGGTGGTGCACTCAAAGATATATTAGACATGATTCATAACATTAATATTTAAACTCATTGGAGCACAGACGCACACAAACAAGAGCATTCTTCAGCTCAACGTCTCTCTCAAACACAATGCTTACACTGTGTGTATACAGCTGTAAGGAGCTGATACTGGCTATCAAGAGGCTGAAGATAAAGTCATTGAGAGAAAACAGAGGCTTTGAGCACACATACAGAATGCTGTTGCATTTCTGACGCTGCAGTTATCTCACTAAGCTCTGATTACGTCTGCTGACTGCTGAGGTGAGATCCCCCAACTGTGCATTTGATGAGCTTTTTTGGAGAGCTTCCTTACTGTCCCAGTGCATCCTGTCTGATATGGAAATCCCCATATGGTCTATTGTCATGCACGCACAAGTAAAAACATCCTCCTTTCCAAATTATTCATCGACAAAATGACGAAATGTCTCTGTAAACAACATTTAACACTTTTTGGTTTTATCTTTCTCAACTCACCAATTGGTATTATTGGCACATGCACAAAATGGACATGTTTAATGCCTTATGTGTATTCCTAACTCTCGACAGACGGATACTACTGCTATCTGCCCAGGAAACACAGCTGGTGCACAGGATGTGATGTCATCGTGACCAGTAGTAAACAACTGTCAAAGGTCTTCCTCCAGTTATTTTTTTGTTTGTTTTGGACCCATGAAGGGAGTGAGCAAGATGAGCAATTTTTATTTTTTTTATTTTTTTTTATTAAACTTTTTTTAAAAAGGTGAAAAATTTTATTCATCTTGTTGTATTGTATTTTTATTCAGCTGAACAAAAATATTTAAGTAAATAATTAACAGCTAAATTATTAGTTTTTACTATTCTGTATTAATATATGAAACAAAACATTTGGAAAATCGATGGAAAGTAAAATGTCTAAATAAAACATCAAGCATGCAGTAAATTTAAGCATTTTAACTAGGGCTGAAACGATTCCTCAAGTAACTCGAGTAACGCGATTACAAAAAATGATCGAGGCAAATTCCTCTGCCTCGAAGCCTCTTTTAATTTTTTTTAAATCTCACGTCAGGTTATTTCGTTCTTTCATTCACTCTCTGATCAATAAATACAATAAACTCTTGTATCACCAAACAGTCTTGGTGTGTGTTTGTGCGTATGTATGCGTATTAACGTCCAATTTGAACGTGCGGTCCCTCCGAATACAAAATGTATTTTCGATGCTTCAAAAAATTCTAACTGACCCTCTGATGTCACATGGACTACTTTACAGCTTCAATGGAGGGACTGAGAGCTCTCGGACTAAATCTAAAATATCTTAAACTGTGTTCCAAAAATAAACGGAGGTCTTATGGGTTTGGAACAACATGAGGGTAAGTTATTAATTACATAATTTAGCAAATTGGGCGAACTAACCCTTTAATTAAGCAAAAACACATTTTATCCTATTACTCGATTAATCGATCAAATTTTCGGTAGAATACTCGATTACTAAAATATTCGATACTTACAGCCCTAATTTTAACATTACTATGTAAAATATAAAAAACAAATATTCTTTGAGATTTGATAACATTTAGCGGTTATTCAATTATTAGTGTTTTTAAATATTAATTTTAAGCCATTATTATATAATGGGCAAAGGTGATCTAAAAGTAAAAAAGAAAGGAAATTACCATGCATTATTAAATATACAATATCAGACGATACCGATAAAATAAAAAAAAGTGATTAGCCAATTACCGATTTATAACTTATATTTAATGCGTCCTTTAATATTTTACATTTATGTTGTACAGCAGAACAAAATATTATATATTTCTTTAATTTAATGCCTTACAGGCTACTCACAATTAAAAAAATAACTCAAACTCACTTTAGTTTAATGATTTAATGAAAAATTTAACTAATTTTTCAGACATCAGGAGACAAACCTGCCAGATATGGTGATAAATGAATGACTAACTGACTGCCGGGCAGATCCACGCTAATAGCATTAGCTTTAGAGCTTAAACTGTACAACTAATGGGCTCAAGGAAGCAGAACCACTCTGACAGAACAGAACTGAACTGAGCAGCGCCCATAGAGACGAGATGTGGCAATCTCTCTCCGTCTGTGGCGCACCAGGCCGGTTCAGAGTCATCTCCTCATACAGTGTGTTCTTAAATCCAGTCTAATCCTGTGGGCCTGTGCACTGGATGAGAGGACCGACGGGAGGGAGGATGAGAGAGGGAATTGTGCAGAGATGTTGCGGGTTGATCCGCTGGACTCCCGTAAATCCTTGCTGGATCTCCTGTGGCTTTTGTGACCGGGCTGCGACCAATCGGCCAAGTGTGTAAAGCACACACATACATACACAATATCTCTATTTTAGGTGTCTGTGTCTTTCACTAATCCTCTTTGAGCCTCACATCACCGCAAGTTCATCTCAAATGATCCTGAGATAGCTTCATAATCTCATGGAGAATGGGTGTATGTTCGTGGCCTGTCCGTCCACAAATGAAGATGAGTGGCTTCTTACTGATTCCTTAATAGCAGACATGTTCATTTCTCTTTAGACCAAAAGTTTCCCACACAATACAATCAATTTTCAAAGCATGCTGCTGAGCTTTCATAATTAATGCTCGCTGAGACTTTATTTTTAATAAACATAATTACTTAATTCTGAGCAAAAACCTCACACCAGCGCTCCAGGCAAAAAGAAAATTACTAGGGAGCCATTTGGCTCCTACAACAAAACATTTATAAGTCAAATAAATTTTTTATTTGACAATTTGACTCAGTAAAAATGGTTGCTCAGAAGTGATTCAGTACACCGAGCTCCTATATCACAACTTCTTACTTTTAAATGGATAGAAAATACTTAAAAATAATAGTTCTAACATCAATTACCTACCCTCATGTGGTTCCACACCCATAAGACTTTCGTTCATCTTCAAAACACAGATTAAGATATTTTATTGAAACATGAAAGGTTCTGGTTACACTTTATTTGAAGGTGTCCCTGTTATAGTCTTTTTATACATTTAGGTACTGGATAATGTTAATTAACTACATGGTTAGGGTTAGGCTTAGGGTTTGGCTAAGGGTTACTTGCATGTAATTATGCATAATTTACTGATATTATAATAGTAAGTACATTTAATTTAACAAGGACACCTTAAAATAAAGTGTTACCAATGTTTCTTTGCTCCATTCAAAGTTCATTTCTCCAAAATTGAAGCTTCAGAAAGTTCATATTTATGTAAGTGAGTATAGCAAAATACAGCGAGCTGTGAAATATTATACCCAAAAATTCTTCATTCTGTAGAATACCAGTGAAACTGATTTTTAAATAAAAGAAAGAAAAAAATTAGGGATCTTACCATGTTTTGGTTAAGTGTTTCTTTCTTTAATTGCTAATGCAACCTTTTTACACCACAGACTGAACAAACTTAAGCATTGCTTGCTTGGTAATTGTTCAAAAAGTATTGATAGTTGTGTAAATATTGTCATACAGAGAGTTTTCTGAAGTTTTGGTTGATTCCATTACATATCAAAGTTATCTAACATTATCAAGATTTGTTCAGTTTAACTCTGAGTTTTTGTCATATTTTATTACCAATTTCTAAACTATAGAAAATAAACTGTGATAGTGTGAGAAATGTTGAAGGAGTCTGAATACAAGGCTTGTTTTTACCTCTCACGCAAGCACGTTCAAACTTGCACAACAAGCAATAAAGTTTGTTCTCACAGGTTAAAGGAATAGTTCACCCAAAATGTTTAATTCTGTCATTAATTACTCACCCTATTATATATTGACTGAATTATTAAAAAGATTCTGTTCATAATATTCACTTGTTCACAAATCAGACATCACGACTCCCACTGTGTTTGTTTTCGCGTGCAGGAAACACTGAACATTGATAATGATTTCTGACAACGCCACATTTGGATGAATGAATTGCCAGTGATGACTGGATTAGTCTTTAACTCTTCAACACAGGGAGATGAGAAATCGCAAAAAAAGCCACTCTAAAGAGCTTAAAACTAGTTAGGTACTTCAGACCGTTGACTAGTTAGGTGCTTTAAACCGTTGACTAGTTAGGTGCTTTAAACCGTTGACTAAACACAGGCATATCACCAAGGAGTCAAACTCCTTCCGAAATCAGATGAGAGTACTTGGAGAAGAGGCGGACTCACTGCCTGTGCAACAGCAGAGACACTCGGGCCTTCATGGCCAGTTTGTGTTTCTGCACTGAGACATGGGCAAAATGTTAACAAGAAAGCAAGCACTCCAAAACAAATCTCGCCTGGCATTTGGAATAATTCTCCCGACTCACTGTAAGAAGAGACTCAGGGGAGAGACATGAACAAGCATGTGCATAAGGGCATGAGATGACCTCATCAGGAGGTGAGTTGCTATGGAGACAAAGTAGGAGGGAAATTACCTCTGCACAGATCCAAAGGTCAGACCTATCCCTGACTCTATCTAGCATGCACTTCAAAGTGTTTTGCTAAACCCCTGACACCATGTGACTCAATGTTACAGAAGTGGGCTCAGGATTTGAGCAGCCATCATTGGGATGAGTCCAAGCAACAAACAGCAACAGCAGTGTCTGCTCAAAGATTGTTCTTCTATCAGCCCTCAAGCATTATGACTTTATACCCGCTCTAGTTAGACTGATGGGCGCTGCTAATACCCAGTTAAAAGCAATACCATGCAATCATGTTGCCATTGCAAAAAACTGCTTGAAAATATGAAGATACAAATAAACAATACATTTAGCGAAGATTATGTTTGAGGTCAACATGAACAGCCGGAATAACTTCCGTATAAAAAATGGACTTGATTTTGATTTGATCAAAGGAAATTATTGCATTGTGGAGCGTGGCTTTTAAAATTCCATAAAAGAATCTGAAAAGTACAGATGCTCAGTAGAAGGTGACTGTTCATGCTAATTTCTTTTTTACATGTTTATTACTCGTCTTTATTTAACAACAATAGCAATTTAACAACGTAATGTAAACTTTAGACATTCTAAAAAGAAATATCCATTTTCCTTACTTAATGTTGTGATGCCGAAATTGACATGCAGCATACAAAACAGTTGATGTTTAGTTTTTTTTTTTTTTTAGCTTATATTTAATTAATTTAGACAAAATAAGGCTATGCTCACAGTGTCCGTTTTTGGAATTGACAACCGCATTGATCTAAAAGTGTGTTTCAAAATATTCTGTTCCCACAGCAGCTCCTAGTAGCATCTCGAAAAGTGTCTGTATAAATGTGCAACTGGAGTCAAGATTGAATTCCTTACCAGAAACCAGAGTGATAGTGACCAAAGTAATATAACATCTTTAAAAGATAACGACATCTTTAAAACTGAAAAAGTCACGACCAGAGTCCAATCTAGCCATGTGTTCACTTATCAAATCTTAAATAATCAACAGCTGATTTAAATCTGAGTAGAAAGCGGAGTATCTAAATCACGCATATAACACAAAGCCGACGATGGCGAAAACTAAAACCTTCAGATGACACACAGATCATATCTGTATCTCTGTAAATCACTAAACCACACATGAAAACCTGCAATGTATAATAAACACCAGTTCCGTTTTCTGAGAAAGAGGTTGCAAATCCTGAAAACGTACGGCTGTGATTTTGGTTACAAAATGCGGTTGTCACTCGCAAAACTGGCTGAACTGTAAGTGAACAGAACCATATTAAAGACTCAAATACAAGACTGACAACCGTATTCTGCTGCTGTGTGAACGTGCCCTAATAGAATTGTAATATTGGCTTATCAGCATCTGAATGAAATTGTCAGTGTATTGTTAGTGAAAAAGTAAGAGGGATTTGGGACACCAGCCAAAGTCATTTCAGAAGTGGAGCATGTTATTACATTTTGATGAAAAATTATGTAGACAAATATTTTTTTAAACAACATGCGCTGATTAATCCTGCAAAAAAAAATTATTTTCCTTGAAGAAAGTAAACAGAGTCCATTTTTATTTCATGGTGGCAAGTAAAAAATGATGATAAAACTGGCAAGATGAATAGTCCGAAAAAGTGTGTGTGGGGGGGGGGGGGGTGGCAAAACTTCTCTTTTTTCAGTTTTCACTCACTATTCATGTTCAGCTCTTGGAATTGCCTGCTTGACATTTCGCATGAACCTGCTCCACTGCAGACACAAAAAGCTGAAGTGAGACATCCACACAAACAGCAGCACACCCACAGCTCTGCACCGCTGAGGCCCATCCCCTTATCACAGGTCTGTGGGGAGCTCTTCATCTGTGGCTGACTGAGGTCTGGACGGAGGGATGGAGCGTAAAGTTTACTGTGAGAGCATAGTGCAAACATGCAGCACAGTCTGAAGCATGACGATAACTTGCAGGAGAGGAGAAGATGTGCTAATAAAGTAAGCAGGGGAGTGGGTAAGCTTTGCCACTTCTTTAAACATTATCCTCTGGGCAAGGAGAAATGAGATAGTGGTAAAACTAATATGCCTGAATATATTTTCAGGAGTTTCTGCTTCCAACCGAAATAAGAAAAAAGTCCACAGACAAAATCTTTGCAGAATATTTGAAGCAATTAAATTTTTTTTAATGATTTACCAAAGCATTATCTCATTCACATTTCCATAAACCAGCAAGAAAATGTTTTAATAATCAAAATATTTTAATGTAAGGTCACAATTTTCAACCTTTAGAAATAGTAATGATATTTTTAATAATATTCTCTCTGCATTTGAAGGCAAAGCTTAGCATCGCTACAAGTTAAGCTGCTAATATTTTGGGCAAAATACTTCCTTTTATGGCTCATGTATTTTTCAAATTAATTATTTTAAAATATTTTTCTTTGACATAAACGCCACACAGAAATTAGATGTTGCGATAGAAAACAAAAACATAAAAAGTCTGTCTTAAAATATATGTAGATTCCTGAAACTATATGATCATGTGTCTAAAAATACTTTGTACTTTTGGTGTGCTAGATTTAGGAGGTGACGCATTTCCCCCCGCTCTCTGCTAGCTGGACAGTTTGCTCAAACAGACGAGTACACTAATGTAACAAAAGACACAAAGCAAAGATAACACAGTTTAATGTCTGTGAGAGTTTTAATGTGCTTGATTGAACTGAACTACATTACAGTGTCGTCATTAGACAAAGCAGCAGAAAGTGAGGGAACATAAAAACAATTTATCTGAAGCCATTTGAAGAAAGCACCCTGCAAAACCCTGATGATATCACTACACAGGCCTTCTCTCTCTTTTTGAGACACAGAGGGCGACTGCATGAGGACAGAGAGAGAGAGAAAAATCAATCAAGAGCACAGTGTGAGTAAACACTTCAGGGTGGCACAGCCACAGATGCGAGCGCTATGGACAAGTCACGTCTGCCAGCACCAAAGCAGCGAGACACACACACACGCAACCAAATGTGTTGCGAAACGAGAGAATGTATCTTCTCTAAAGAAAGGTACAAGCTGTCTTCACTCCAGCTCCAATCAAAAACAGCGAAGGAGAGACAGTGTGGGTGAATTTACGAGAGACTGCTCTAATTATGACAAATCAGAAGTGTTGATTATTTCTCGACATTCGCAGTCATAACATCAATTAACAAAATTCCCATGACATTCAATTTTCACTTTATGAGTTTTTTTTTAACATTAATATGAGTTCCCCTAGCCTGTGGTCCCCCAGTGGCTAGAAATTTCAATAGGTGTAAACCAAGCTCTGGGTGGCTGCTTTTGAGAAAAAAAAACTTTGCCCTCCCAAACATTTACATTTAATTCAGTCGCAATGTCAGCACAGACGTTACAAACAGACTTTTGCGATATGGATTCGACAGCACCGCCACAAACAGTGAGTAACAGTGTTCATTAATGCTTGATCTGTGATTTCTGATGTGTAGCTAATTATTCAAGTTCACACAGACTTTCTTTCTAAATCATTTAATACTGTTTATGCATCATGAATAAAGCCAGTGACTAAACGAACAACTTCACGTTGTTTCTCTTAGTAGCATGAAACAAATCTGTAATTTAAATTGTGATTTAACTACAGAGAGCGATCAAAGAACGCTCCCTTTATTTTGTTCAGAGCTGTCAATCACACACCGCGAGTATATCTGCAAACTAATTAATTATGCTGTTATGCTCTTACTGTATTCATCGATATTGTGTTTGCTGTTAGTTGCGGTGAAAGCATTTTGTAAGAGAAAACCTCTTGCAATGACGAGATCACTGCATTCACGCGATAAACAGACTCTGTCTGCAGCCTTTCATGTGATGGGAAAAGATCGAAAAAAGAATGCTATAATCAACACTTCCACGATTCGGTAATCTCAACAGCTGTAATAGTAAAAAAATTATTTTTAAGTAATTTGAGAGGGGTTCCACATGTAATACGCATTTCGAATGTCAGCCAATCACAACAGCTGCCGTTTACTCTGAGTCTCACAGCAGACACGCCCCTTCAAACAGAGCATTCAAGCTAAAATCAGGATATAACAATGCCTTTTATTTCTGAATTTGAATTGTAAAAATCATACGAACAATATAAGTACACCTCAGGAAACATTAAAAAAAGCATTTAAAAAAGAAAATAATCCACGTCATGGGACCTTTAATAAGAACTCCTTCCTACCCATTGACAACATTTTCTGTCACTGATTACGTTTATCCGCCACTGAGAAGTTATTCCAGGAATTCATGTTTGTTACTTATGAACAAGAAAGCTAGTATGATCACTAAACATTCATCAGCATGTAAAAAAACAACAGATGTTCTCTTCTTTCTTTTTATATATTCACTGTTTACACATTCATGTAACAAAATATGATAAAAAAAAATGCTGGTGGTGACTGGCAACTAAAAATACTATGTCCCTGAGCATCACATCATGAGCATTTTATCATTTCTTTTGAGAAAAATTGTCATCATATCATATACAAACCAAACTTTGTATACAGGTCTTCACAGCAACCCATCAAAATAAAAGTTTGGTTTAACTTGAAGAAACTGTGACAGAAATATATTACTTAATGTAATGATAGTATTACTACTAATAATAACAAAACAAATTGCTATTAAAACATTATTTAAAGAAATATATACCAGAAAAATTATTTATTTAGAAAATGTAAATGTAAATAAACAGTATTTAAGAAAAAATAAATAAATAAAATAACAAATTGATTTTTTTTATAAAAATCAATAAATTTGACATGCTTTTGATTATTAAAATGAAATACAGAAAATTAATAGAAAACACATGGTAAAACTAAAACTGAATTTTATAAGGCCTTAAAATGTAATTTTTGTTAACCTTTTAGTAAATTGCTGTTAAATTGTTTAGGTTTCATGATTTGAATTAATTAGACAAGCTTTTTGATTAATATTGTTCTAATTCAACAATTAAAAAGGAAAATTAAAACAGAAAAAAATGGAATCTAGAAAAATTTTAATGCAACTTTATTAATGGTTTTATTTAGACTATGCATTCAAAAAACAAATGTAACATATGTTCAATTACTGAATTACTTTATTGCTGTTTCATACATCAGTAAATCAAGATCAAGAAGATCAGCGGTCTAGATGGTAAACCACACTGGCTCACTAAGCGCCATGAAAAACAAACTGTTATTTAAATTTGTAACAACTTGTAAATGGGAAGTGAGTAAAACACAACAACACTAGAACACTCTTATCCTGTTATAATGAATGACAGTGTGACTGTAAGTTCACGTTAGCTCCCATGACTGTTTAAGGCCTGCAGTTCAGTTCAAGCGCATCGAAGGTCCAGGATTTCTGGACTCTGTCCACAGAATGAATCACTTATTTACATTGAGTTCAGTTGTTTACAATGTGAGAGTTCAAGTGAATACCCACTGGCTGTTACAATGTCTACATTAGCAAGGAGAGCAACATCTAGCAAACACTATAGATTGCCAACCTATACTTTTCACTTCGTTACTAAATTACAGATAATTGGCATATATTAAAATTACTTTATGTTTAAATTAATCATAAAAAAACTAAGTTAATTTAGGCATCACATCATTATAATGTATAGTATAAATAATGGATAGTAATTCCGAGATCCGCTAAATTTTTATTAAATAATATTTTTAAAGATTACGTTTCAGTGGGGATTTTATTTGGGTGTTAAGTGGTAACGTAAGAAGCACTATTTCCGGGTCCAAGCCTCAACTCGCTTCACTTGAGAATACTAACTCAGCAGCCCTTTATGAGCACTGTTTATTCATATTAAATATTTAAGCTAAACATTTTCAGACTTAGAGTATACACTACAGTCTCCATGCTCACAGCGTCCCAAACTCAAATCATTTTTATATTTATTTAAATTGATATTTTCATTATCTGGCTATCTAGGATTTCGGTATGGAGTTAAAGGTTAGGATTATAATTTTTTTTGGTAGTATTATATCACATTGTGAGTGTATATTAGCACCTTTTGTTGTTTTCTCTTGGTATCTGATAGAGCGTCTGGACACGAAAGCAAAGTTCTTCTGCACTTTAATGTGTAAAACATTTAACTTTTATATATTTTTCTGTATTGCTTTATTGTTTTAAATGTTTAGTTATTTTTGTTATAAGAACATACAAGCAGGCCTGTTATACTGTATTATGACCACTTTTTTAAAACAAAATTTCAATACCGTGATAATACCGTATACCTTATACCGTATAAAGCATTATCAATTAAACGCAACAGGAAAATTTGATACCGGCATATCCCTAGATTATACACAACAAAATGTTCATATTGCAACATTATTTTTCAATCTAAATTCTTCAGGGATCTTCACATACCTACAGTACATCCATGGACGACTTTTGACTCTCAAGTCAGGGGGGGGGCAAAAAAATATATATATATTCCATTACTGAGGATATAGGGGCCAAATGCATCCACCCCCCATGGCGCCCATGCCTATATCCTTCTTTCCAAGCCACTGTATCATGCTATGTAGCTGTAAATTAGGTGCAAACTGCCTGTTTCATAAACTCTGGAGACCAGCTTCATAAACATGAACACTGTTAGGCTTGGTTTCCCATCGACTGAGAAGTGATACAAGCTCAATACGCTGAAAATGAGGACTTAGCATTGCAGAATGAGGTCTGTGGAGACGGTTAGGACAACAGTGGCTGAGCCTGGGCAAGCAAGCTGTTCTATCCCCTAAAGCAAAACTAAACAACATTTAGCAAATAATCTGACGACGGTAACAGTTTGCAAGTAAACGGAGTTAGAGCGAATCAGAATATGAAAATATTTGCCCCATTCTGTATGAAATATGATTTACAGACATACAATGTACATGAATTATATGGGGAGATACAGTAAGATAAAATTTTATAATTTTGATTATTTGAATAAATGATTTATGCATTTATTTAAATATAAAAGAAAACATAGAAAATCATTCAGATTGGCTGTGTTTGACTGTGCAGCATCACACATCATTTTTGTTTTTGGTGTAGAAAAACTGTATCATGCTATGTAGCTGTAAATTAGGTGCAAACTGCCTGTTTCATAAACTCTGGAGACCAGCTTCATAAACATAAACACTGCTAGGCTTGGGTTCCCATCGACTGAGAAGTGATACAAGCTCAATACGCTGAAAATGAGGACTTAGCATTGCAGAATGACGTCTGTGGAGACGGTTAGGACAACAAATAACAGAAAGTAAAGAGTCTTTCCTTCCCCGTTGTGATACAGTGTTTAGAAACACTGAGATACTAAAGTTTTTAATATTAAATATTTTAAATGAGTTTTTTTCCATTTTCATCTTTTATTATTAGTTAAATGCTTTTGTTAATATATTTCAGTTATTGTTTATTTTATTTCAAGTAGAAAAATGTTTTTATGGCTTTAGTTTTAGTTAACAATAATAACTCTGTTGTGACCACCCAACTATTGCAAAAGAAGAAAACCGTTTGCTAGCATAAAAGGTACGGCTAGTCATGAAAAGACCTCTGCACCGCTAATGGGTTAAAAGGGTTAAAGATTTAATTAGCCCTGAAAGACTTTTTCTAAATACTGGAGCATAACAAACTTGAGCTGGCCTGTCCATTAGTGGCACTGTTTTGCATTGATGTTAACAGGTTCAACTCAGCGCTGTTCCTTTAGACAAGTCTGTCTCTGATCCCTTTTGGCTAAAGATGACCTATTTCCATAAAACACTATCTGTACTTGGAGAAGGCCACAAGCAGTGTCAAACCACACGCTAACAGCAGGGCATCCAGCACATTCACACCCACTTGCAGTTTTTCCTCCAAATCTGCACGCCAGAAGACATTTCAATGATGTCATAAGGCACAGAATGAGGTCACCTGTCATCTCACTGTCTAACCCTTCATTACTGCAGCATGCTCAACTTTCAAGTTTTTAACCTAGAACTATCCTTCGCTCAGTGATGGACTGGGTCATAGGCCAAATAATCCAGTGATTTTACTGCATTTTTGAAACTAATAATATAATCAATGCATCCTTTATAAGCAAAAGTGACTTTTGAATAGCCATAATGTATATTCAATATGGTGCGATACCAATACATTTCATTGTTTTAAAAATAGCAATATGGTGCGGATACTTTGTGCATCTCTAACATTTTTTTTCTGTATTTTCGGATTCATCTTTTTTTAAATGTCAAGTAAGATTCAAAATTGCAACCTCTCAGACTTTTTCACATCAGCTCAAGCGAGAAGCTAAGCTCCTGTAAAACTGAAATCCAAGAATCGCCCCCATCTCAGTGTTACATCCCCTCTTTACCTCCACTCACATTCACACAACGCAGCTCTCTTCAACGGTGTAACCCAACCTCCATCCCAGTTTCTGTTCCCCTCGGTGCACGCGTCTGAAACTCAACCAACCTCCCAGTTTCTATAGTTCTGTTCAGCCCATGTCTTTTTATCACGATGTAATCTGCCTGTTTCCTTTGTGCCTCTGTTATCCGATCTAAAGCCAGTCACTTTACATCCTGAGCCATTATACCATCCGCCACTTAATATAGTTTAATGTCTCTGACTTCATTAGGAGACGGAAACAAGTGGATAACTAACTCATTACTCCAGTCTAATCCCGGTGTTCTGCCAGATGCTTTATTGAACCATTTCCAGATATATATTGTGTTTTGCTACTGAAGGAGGTTCAAATGAGTTTTACTACCACAATACTTGCCTATAATAATTTGGTCATCACAGAAAATAAGTTAAGATCACGGTCTCTCAACTGACACAGATCAGAAAATTATGATATTGCATTTAGGTCCTTATATCCCTCTAAGGCAAAATGATGCATTGCTAAATATGACTATGGCGAGAGAAAGAATCTCAGAGCTGAATGAAACAGAGGAGGAGGGAAAGAGAAAGAGAGAGAATATATGATAGCAAGGGAAATCAAAGTAGGATCCCAATACGTGGAGAAGGGGATCTCCTGTGATTAATCGTCCTCCAGCCCGCTATGAGAAGAAATAATCTTGTTAATGTCAACGATGCCAAATATGTTTCAAATGCATTTCAAGATGTGGGGATTCAAAATGGCAGCTTGAAGATGATGTCGCGCTATCTGTTAGACGGCTTAACGTAAAGAACATGTGACGTCGGCCGATGGGCCACAGATCAAATCAGTCCTAATGAGCCCTAATTTCATTCCAGATCAGCATCGAACAGTGCAACATTGGCTAAAAAAAGCCTGTCAACATTTCCTGCAGATATTTCCCCTAATCGAATGACAAATCTTAGAGAGCATCATGGTGAATTTGTTAGCTGGTGGACCATGAGCTGGAGATCTGCTTCTCTACAGCAATAAGAGTCTGGAGCGAATCTAATGACAGCCCAGCTGCTTCTGTTAGACAAACATATGGCTGGAACTTCAAGAGATCGTGCACCCAAAAGTAAAAATTCTCTTAGCATTTATTCAGCCTTATGCCATCTTTTCTAGAACATTGAAGATACTTTTAAAGAATGTTGGTAAATACACCATTTTGGTGAAAAAATAAATAAATAAATAAAACCACTGAGATCAAATATCATCATGCTCCGCACATCCCTTATATAGACACATACAGAACATGCTAATAATTCTACTCACCAATATTAGGGCACTATGGTTTCCGCGATGGAGAAGAACACAGATGGAATTACGGAATCCAGTCATAAAAACGGAATTCAAGGTTTACTGCGGAATGTCATGGAATTTGTCAAATTTTGAATTAATGAATCAAAAGTAGGACATTGCACTTAAATCAAATCGCGATATGGACTAGTATCTGTAAATATTAAGCTGCAGAAGTCGATTTAAATATGAATCCTGCATGTTCTGTGTCTGTTAATGAAGGGCGCAGACGTACGGTTTTATATTTTGCGCTCGCTGTGTTTTCAGCATCTGCCATCTCACTAAATGACATAAATAGAGATGTTCCGATACCCTTTTTCTCTTCCCGATACCGATTCCGATACCTGGGCTCAGGGTATCGGCCGATACCGAGTACTGATCCGATACCTGGGTGTATATCTGTATATACAGCTGTATATACTACTAGCCCTGTGTAAATTGCTAGAATTTTTTTATGGTGTGCTTCAGACAGATCCCTCAATAAAACATGAACAAATAGATGGTGAACTACTGTATTTATTACAGTATTTTTATTATCTAACATGAATTTGACAGTATTATTTATTTTCTTATGCAAAAAAGAACTTCAAATGCAGCCAAAAATCTAACACCGCAAACTAAAAAAGGTATTTAAGTTTTACAATATAACTGTATAAAAAAACTGCAACAAATAAGTCTAGGAATATAAAAAAAGATCTATTAATCAGATAATCTCTAACAAGTAAAAAACAAGTAAAAAACAAGCAACCATCTAGGCATAATTATTATTATTATAGAGATGTATTATTATTACTGTAGGCTACAACAGTAGCTTTATATATTGTCAATTTACTCATGTAAACCAAACATTTATTTTAATGGGCTGCCATGAAGATCTTTGAGTGTCTGTGTTTATGATATGACAGTATTCTCAAATGAAACGGTAAATTCTCATGAAGTGACGGTTTATGCGTTCGTGTCCTCATGACACACAGCAGAGACTACAAAACAGCGAGCTCTCGCGCATCTGTGCCAGTCACCCACAGAGATGTAGATTTTGCGGGAGTAATATTTAAATAGTATTTTGCAGTTTAATATTCACAGACACTAGTATATATTCGGCTACTGTCTGGAGCCCTGCGTTTTGACTTACACGGAAGCGACTGAACGCAGTTGCCGGTACTGAATATACTCGAGAGTCTGTAACTACCGGTACTACAGAGACATACTGCTAACCACTGATCTATAATATAGTAGCGGCTTCACTGTCTTTTGGCAGTTTAGAATGTGATGAGTGATCCAGTCATATATAGATAAGGGCTGCTAACGCGTTTTCATTTCTTCTTCGCTGCTCTAAACAGGGGTTGCTTGTGGCAACACAGCACAACTTCCTGTGTTTTCAATGCATTTTGAGCAGCGAAGAAGAACCGTGCAGCGGTTTGATTTGAAGACATTTTTCAGTAGAATATACATAGCCTACTACAACTACTAAAATGAAACATTATTTTAAAGGAATAATCACACAACATTTCTTCCATGTTTTAAGTTTAAAAGTGAATCTCCTTTGTCAAAAAAATAAAGCTTGCTTAATTTTCATTCATTAAAAGATAAATGAAAATATTTTTATGCCTTCATTTGATAACAAGAAGAATTTAAATAAATACACAACACAGAATTTATGAGGGAAAAAATGTATAAGGCTACTTTAAGATATATTTTAAGATATATTGTTTTATGCATTTAAATAATCAGACATGCTAAAACACAGAATTTGGTAACAATAAGAAATATAGTGAGAAAAAATTAACATTTCATAGGCCCTACACATGCAATTTCTGTTAAACTTTTAATAAACTGATGTGAAAATTTATAAGTTTCATGATTTTTATTAATTAGACGTGATTTTTGATTAATAAAATTTTTATTTAACTATTAAAAAGGAGTCCAGAAAACACAATCCAGAAAAATGTAAACGGAAAAAAATTGGAAATTTGGAAAAAATGGAATTAAGGATTTGGTGGCAGGGCTATCTTAAATCCTAAACGTGTTCTTAAAACTAATATGTACACTCTTAAGGCCGGGACTCAGAAGTCGACTTCAAAGAACTAGTAGTGTCGAAAGCCGACGGTGTTGTCGCCTCATATCAGCAGTGTCTGGACCAAACAAATGCACTTGAACACACCACACAGACTACAGCCGACTGCGTGAGAGAAATTAGCCTAACTGTCTATATCACAGGCTATTAATATTAAATATTCTTCATTCACAAGGAGAAACCAAAACAAAGATATACAAGATAAATGCAGATATATACAACATGTAAATAAAGCAGCACTTGCTTATCATTTTGAACATCAGTAACATTGATAACTTTCATAATTTTAAGCAACACAAGTTGTTATGAAAACATTTGCATATTGGAATGCTTGGGTAAGACTACATAAAATTAAAACAGTCTTCTGTGCCAACTTAATTTACTTACTAGTTTTCAACACTTTCGCTTGAATTCTCGGGCACTGACTCAATCGCTAAACTGAACGTCCAATCAGAGTTCAGAGCCCCAACGTCTATTCAACATGTTGAATCGGGCAAACTTCCAGAATCATTTTAAAGAAAATTTAAAAATCTAAAAAACCTTTTCAGCATTTGAAAGTTTCCATGGATGTTTAAGGTTAAAATAATAACCTTATAGTAGACTCTGTCTACTCAATGCTGCTCATCACTGCAGCCTTTCATGTGATGGGGAAAAAATCGACAAAATAATTATATAATCAACACTTCCACGATTCGTTAATCTTGACAGCTGTAATAGTAATATATATATATATATATATATTTGAGAGGGGTTTCACATGTAATATGCATTTTGAATGCAAAGATGTCAGCCAATCACAACAGTTGTGGTTTACTCGGCGTCTCACAGCAGACACGCCCCTTCAAACAGAGCATTCAAGCCAGAGGGCTAATGTCAGGATATAAAAATGCTTTTTATTTCTACATTTTAAATGTAAAAATCATACTAACAATATAAATACACCTAAGGAAACATTAAAAAGCATTTAAAGAAAAGGAAATAATCCATGTCATGGGACCTTAATAACTTAGATCTGCAATCAGGCTGGGCAAACTTTAAACCAAACAAACAGATTGAGGTTAGATATGCAACTTGAGCAAACAGTGGAACAGTGGAAAGGTTAGGCCTATGTAGAAAAATATGGCCTCAAAGGCCCCGTCTCGTCTAGCAGCCGCCATAAACCGGTCCTCTCGAGATCCCCATTAACCCGAATGTCAATATCAAAGCGCTTCACAAGTGCTAACGAAGGGTCTTAATCTAATCCATTACCGATGATCCTGTACAACAGTCCTAGGCTTTACTTCATAAGCTCTTGCTCTCCCAAGCTCTCATGTCAGACGTGGCCAATGATGGTCAACAGCACTTTAACAGTTATTCATTGCGTCATGCAACTCATAATTCAGTTCCAACCTCTCTTCGACATTGCCTGTCCAGGAAAGTGAGTCGGACGCTGGGTTACTGAGGAACAATGGCATTCCTGTGCTCTGTGATGCCAGGTGCCGGCAGGAACACAGTCCCTTCCATCTGTCTGTCTGTTCTGGCAATCACTCGGCCAGGCTCGGGCAGCAGCTAGGGAGAGTCACAGAATGGGACTATTGTTCCAAAGCCTCTTGGAGGAACACACTAAACACCTCCCCCCCCCTTCTCCAACACAAACATCGACGAATGCACACCAGCATAAACTCGCACATCAAGAAAGAAACTAAAGGTGAGCACACAGTAGCCTGTCAAACACATAGTCGATCCCACTGTCAGTCCAACAACATGCGGCTCACTCGCGCAATCGAGCGTGCGCATGCACATGCCGAGTACTGTACGCCTAGAGGATGCACATCTGCAGTTCTGCTGAAGTCTTGCTGAGAGGGGAAACAGCATGCTGCGCTGCACAGCCCAGTCCCGTGGAATATGATTCATTTCCTATAAATGCAGCCTCTCCTGTCCAAGATTTCTCAGCACTGAGCTACTTCCACATCTGCCAGACCTTATCTTTTTCTAATGCCATGAACATTGTGTTATTGATGACTTTCTGGATTTTCAAGTTAATCATGATGAAATGGAAGCAGCAGTGGATTTTTTTTTTTTTTTTCATACTGTGACGTAAATCCCTGGCCGTGGGAACTAGGGGTGCTGAGGGTGCAGCAGATTTTCCTCGATCACCCCCAAGATCATAACATCATAACGTTTTACGCAAGTAGGCTAACAAAATATTTCAATAAGTCTGAATTTGTATTTAACCAGACGACGTTTAATAAAGAGACATTTTAAATTTAATTATAAAGCCACATGTCAATGATTATTCAAACAACGAACAAACCATGTAGCTAGCAAAGAACATTTAGATTATCAAAAGAATATCATTGAATTCAGTCTAGGATGAGTGTAGGCACTCTAAAAAAGCTAAATAATCAGTGATGTTGTCTGCAGTGTATAATGAATTAATCTCTTATTTACATCTCATACATCTGCATTTTGATGTTTCTGATGAAAAAATTTGCCATAACGCACTGACCAAAACTTCTGCGTATAGGCAATGATAATATTTAGTAAACTCTCCTAAAATAATATAAATATAAAAGAGAAAACTATTTAACTAAAATCACAAAACACAAATATATATTGGTTTGCATATAACTCTGTCTTCATTTGTATGTTAATCTATTAGAGTTTGGGCAAAATATTAGGATTTTGTCAAAAAATCCCCCACCATGCCCTGTAACATTGGGCCCCACCCCCCAGATAAAATATGTTCCCGTGGCTATGCGTAAATCTGAGTGTAACAGATTATCCAAAAGGGAAAAAGTGTGGGGTGGGAGTCTGCTTCATGTAGTGGTTGTTGATTGGATTTTAAGATGTGGGTGATTTTACAGGGGCGGAGTTTAAGCAGACAAAATGATTGGAGATTTCTGGTATACATCACCACAGAGTCATTTTCACTGGAAGATCAAGTTATGACATTATTATGATGTCACCTCTTTGACTCTTACTACACACTGGAGCAGCCCTCAAAAGAGCAAATGTCAATAAAAAATAAACAAAATGAAACAAACATGAATAAACCATACACAATATGATCTTTAACATGCATTTATTAAATAGTGTGAAATTTTATATCATGCCAACTTGAGCATTAATCATTGATTAGATCGACTGCTTAATTAAATCTACCAATATGTCTGTAGAGGCTATGAAAAAAGACTGCAGCATCAAAACAATGCCTAGCACAATTTAGCAAAATATGGTTTCTGTTCATCAGTTTATAACAACTGAATGAATTTTCTGTTTCCTATTAGAAAATACCTCTATTATTACCATAATTATTTTTCACCATTAAGATCGCTCATTATGTTATCCATTCATTATATATTAATTTTACAGTTACTGTAATTCCAAAAGCTTTTACTATTAGTTTTTAGTAAAAGCTTTTTTTATTATTTTTTTCAACTGCATGAAAATATCCTCCTTTTAGTAAAAGCTAGTGTTATTATTTTAACTGGGTCTTTTATTTTTATTTAAATGGTTCTTTATTACTTTTTTTGCATTTTCTTTTTATATCTTTTCCCACTATAGTTTATGTCGCTCTACAACCATTTCAAATTTACATCTCGGGTCTCTTTTCATTTAATTTTTCTACTTTATTCTACTTTTTTTATTTATTTTTTTGGAGTTACAGTAACTGTAAAATTTATATATATATATATATATATATATATATATATATATATATATATATATATATAACATATAGATATATATTAAATAAAAATCTGCCTGACACACAAAATGTTGATGCTATGAATAATTTACCAAAGAAATATCAAAACAATACTGCACAGGCTAGAGATATATTGCAGTCTCAAAGCAACACTTTGCTTCTACCCTTTATAGTTTGACGTATTCTCCAAACTCAGCTACCATTCGATGCCCTCAGGCTACGCTTTACCCCCTCACACACTGGGACTATCAATTCCCCCAACTGAAGCACACATGTAGCCGGGGGTCTGTCCAAAATCTACATAGCCCGTGTGCTGTTTAGAGCCGAGAGGAAGGCCAGTGAAAGCAGCAGCAGATAAATAATGGATAGCTCGTTCTCTCCTCTGTGAGAAAACATGACAGATCCGTTCCTGCACCCTCTGCTTGTACAGCTTCATCTGTGACTCTAGGGGCTCGCCGCCTGCCATCTCCAAGCTCTCATCTTCTAATGGTCCTTCCAGTGATTACTGAGACATAAGTGCACCGTCTGTCTTGATGATCAATCATCCGCTCGATCTATAACGTCGGCCACACCACAGAGCTCCAAATGTAATCAGATTTAAAGGAGTGGACGCTGCCCGATCTGCCAGCAGTTTGAGGGGTGTCGTTGGCTGTAAGCATGACTGACAACTTATTTAGTAGTGCTTCAGCAGCATGCAACACAATACGTGAAGATGACAACATGGGGCGTTTGACAAAAGCATGCTCGATTTCGCCTTTCATGTCATCAATGGGCTCCTCAGAGCCATTGAACCATAAAACAGCTCTTTTACCAGACAAGTGCTATTCAGTAATAAGAATTATAATTCAAACACAAAAACAAGGCATCAGGGAGTCAAAGTTTCCCATTACTGAAATCGACGGCAGTAGCATTGAAGCACCTCATTGAGGATCAGCTCCGAGATCAACTCTTTTTAACGTCAGCCTACCTCTCTGACTCTTCCTACACACTGGAGCAGCCGTCAAAAGACCAAATGTCTGAACAGAAATGTCAATCTGAACAGTGAAGTACTTACAGCAATTTAAGCCATTTCAAGAAATCCAACAGTGAAAGTTGGCTTTTTCATTGTAATGGAATTTTTTTTTTTTTTTTTTGCAAATATTTTTTTTACTTCACTCGTAGCTAGTCATTACATACTTGATCCAACTACTTATCCAATTGATGACTAGTATGAATAAATCACTACTAGTACATGTTAATTAGTTATCAGTACTTATTCCTTTGTTACTAGTCACTATCTCAAAATGAAGAGTAACTTACTCCAATCTTTCCTGTAACAAATCTTTCCTGGAATAAAACAAAGCGACTGAATTCTATGGGAATCTGTCGTTCAGATAAAACCCATTTATTTCTGACCAGATTTCTAAATTCTAAATGTTTAGTACTAATGTATTAGTTACAACTGACTGTTTTTAAGGGTTACCAATATCTGTTCCAGTTTTCTTAATGACAACTGAATATTAGCAGCCTACCTGTTTATTATACAGTAATATATAACGTTAGCCCAACTGCCATAACATTTTTAACTAGTAACGTTAGTCAGATTTTATTGTACCTATAAAGCAGACAATTTACTACTAATTAAGTTGCATGAAATAAATTCCTGTATTGAAACACTGCTGATGTTTAACCTCTTGTGTGTCTTTCTGCTTAACAGTGACACCAGAAAAGCAGTCTGCTACAGAAGAGCCCAAGTAACCGGGCGTCGATGATAATTATGCGGGTTATATGTAAGCTGTAGGATTTAAATGATTTTACCTTCTCTCGTTTCGACAGCACACTGGACGATAGGAGAGACCGCTGAGTCCTTTCTCTTCGTCCCGGTGCAGATCTAAGGCTCCACGCGCTGGAAAATATGTGATCTTCAGATCGTAGTACCTCAGATATTAATCCCAAACATGATCGAGCGGAGAGCTGGCCTGAAATACAGCGCTTTTCTCTAATTCTGCTGTCTCGCTCAGAAGGGGGATGTTAACCCGTTAGTTTAGTGGGCGCGGGGCGGCCTTTTCGCTGGTAATTATGGGGTAAATTGGCCGAAGATCGAGAACAGTCTGTCCGCGGGATGAGCGCAGCGCTCCGCCTGAAAGCACTGAGTGAGCGCCGCTACTCGGTCTAACGGAGACGGAGCATCTGAAGAGACCAGCCCACTCTGTGAACCCGGAAGAGAACTTGGTCATGGAAGCCATGGGTGGACAGTGAAAATATTATTCTCAGACATCTAACTGTCTGATTAAATAAATATAACATTGAAGAAAAAAGCTCTCTTCTCTTCTGAAAGTGAGAGAGCTTTATTTATTTGCTAACCAAACCAATGCACACCTCACAGATGCTGTTGTTCTTACAGTTTTTTCCAGTTTTTATAGTTAATACAGGTGCATCTCAATAATTTAGAATCTCGTGGAAAGTTCATTTATTTCAGTAAATTAACTAAAATTGTGAAACTTGTGTATTAAATAAATTCAGTGCACACAGACTGAAGTAGTTTAAGTCTTTAGTTATTTTTATTTGTGATAATTTTGACAAAATGTTACATTTAACAAAAACCCACTAATGTCAACGATTTAGAATACTTAGAAGAAAAAAAAAATTAGTGAATTGTTGGCCTTCTGGAAAGTATGTTAATTTACTGTACATGTACTCAATACTTGGTAGGGGCTCCTTTTGCTTTAATTACTGGCTCAATTCGGCGTGGCATGGAGGTGATCAGTTTGTGGCACTGCTGAGGTGGTATGGAAGCCCATTTTTCTTTGACAGTGGCCATTCAGCTCATCTGCAATTTTTTTGGTCTGTTTCTCATTTTCCTCTTGACAATACTCCATAGATTATCTGTGGTGCTTTTGGTGCTTTTGGCAGTGTGGAGAGGTGCCAAATCATGCTGGAAAATTAAATAATGCTTCCTTCTGCTGACCAGCTTTTTGAAGATACTGAAGTGCTCCAAAATTTCTTGTTAAATGGGTGCAGCGACTTTGGTTTTAAAAAAAAAAAAAAAACACATACACAATGGACCGACACCAGCAGATGACATTGCACCCCAAATCATCACAGACTGTGGAAACACTGGACTTCAAGCAGCTTGGGCTATGGGATTCTCCACCCTTCCTCCAGACTCTGGGACCTTGGTTTCCAAATGAAATACAAAACTTGCTCTCATCTGAAAAGAGGACTTTGGACCACTGGGCAACAGTCCAGTTCTTCTTCTCCTTAGCCCATGTAAGACACCTCTGACATTGTGTATATGGTTCAGCAAATTCCTTGACACGTCTGTGTGTGGTGGCTCTTGATGCCTTGACCCCAGCCTCAGTTCATTCCTTGTGAAGTTCACTCAAATTCTTGAATCAATTTTGCTTGACAGTCCTCATAAAGATGTGGTTCTCTCGGTTCTGCAACTTTTTCTTCCACAATTTTTTCTTCCACTCAACTATCTGTTAACATGTTTGGATACAGCACTCTGTGAACAGCCAGCTTCTTTGGCATTGAATGTTTGTGGCTTACCCGCCTTGTGAAGTGTGTCAATGATTGTCTTCTGGACAACTGTCAGTTCAGCAGTCTTCCCCATGATTGTGTAGCCCTGTGAACCAAACTGAGAGACCATTTTAAAAACTCAGGAAACCTTTGCAGCTGTTTTGAGTTGATTAGCTGATTGGCATGTCACCATATTCAAATTTGTTGGTGGGTTTTTCTTAAAGGGTAACTAAACCCCTGGTCAGAGCCTGACTCCACCCACTGACAATATTTGAAAAATGTTGAAAAGTGGGCAGATCACAGCGGAGATAGAGGGGACGAACCGAGGGCGGGGCTGAGCGAGTGCGGCATGAACCTGAGACTCGCAGTGACGGATTGATTGACAGCTGTTGTCAGAGACGCTAAAATGGAGAGTGACTGTAATGAAGCAAGTAGCCTTGCAACAGAGCGATCATTTGAAGTAGAGGACTTTTCTCCCTCACTTTCACCTGAAGTGGAGGATGTCGAGGTGTCTGTTCATATCAATTCGAGCCACTGGCTCAAACTGCGGTTTTAACTCCCGCATAGCATCGCTTTTCTGCGCGAGCTGTGTGGGGAAGCCCATTTCCACCTCCGTTGCGTTGGAGAAGCAATCCCGCGTAAAATGCAGTTTGCACACTGCAGCTCTAGGCGGGAACTTGCGGTCTTCCAGGCCTAGTGCATGCAACCACTGGCGCCTAATTTTAAAGTCTGCTGGTAAACTATGCAGTCCAGCAGGGCTGTTGCAACTAGCAACACACCTCCATACCATCCTGTCCACTGTGTACTAAATACAGATAAATCTATGCTAACTTGAAGATCTAAATAACTATATAATTTCTATGCTAAATAGATGCTATAATAGTCTATCCTTGTCGTTATCAATATTTGCTATTCCAACTCCTGACTCACTACAGTGATTTTGACGGAACAAGATGGTTTTATACTGCCAAGGGCATGGTAGCTCGTACCAAGGGGCGTGGTGAGCTGGAAACTGCTTTCGTCACCTGCCACCGCTTACGTCACTTGCGACCACAACATCCAATAGGAAAAATCAACTGCGGTAGCCACCGTTCAACCTGAAGAGGGCAGCACTCTTTACACCATATTTTGTAGAATTAAAACACTTTATACTCAAATGTCAAAAAAGTTACTTGAATCAATGAACAACACTAATAAAGCCCCATTCTTACAGATCATTAATTAAAAAAAGTTGGTTTAGGGTTTAGTTACTCTTTAAATGTGAGCCAAAATCATCACAATGAAAAGAACCAAATACTTAAACTACTTCAGTCTATGTGTATTGAATTTATTTAATACATGAGTTTACAATTGGAGTTGAATTACTGAAATAAATGAACTTTTGCATGAGATTCTAATTCTTTGAGATGCACATGTATATGATGGTTATCCAGCTTTATTCATGATACTGTATATTCATGATATAATTCTGATTTATGAACTGCATTGGCCCAATAAAATGCAAAATGACTCAAATGACCTAGTCCTAGGCCAATGAGGAAACTCAACACTTTCGTTTTCATAAGAGTCATTCTATATTTAGTGGTACATTTCATGTCAGCCAAAAAGTCAGAAAACCAGTATTATTTTTTGGATAAATAAATTAGGTGGTTGATATATCCCCTTAATGTGCTAAATTAGTTTTTGAGGTTATCTGTCTTACTGATTTGAAAATAGGAATTTAGGGCTTTATAATGGGAGTACTTGATTCTGAATGGTCAGTCGCAACATTGCGAGGTATGTTAACAACCGGTAAAATCTGATAACACAGGCTCATCCGGGTAATTGAAGTTAGCGCTGTACTCTTGCTAGGAACAGTTTTTCTTGGTGGGAGCTTTGCGTTTGTTTAGCTAATAAAATATAAAAACTCGATTACAAATGGTGTACAATTATTTTATTATGTCATCCTAGTATTGCGGACTCGCTCTTGTTTCATAAAAAATACAGCTGTTGCCATTTTGCTACGATTGTTTTGTATGCTGTAATGGATTAGAAGATAACTAACAAACTGGTAAGATTTTAAAACATTTTCATCTTAAATCTTTTATTGCTTTACTTATTTATGTGGTGAAATGTGTAATAAGTAGTTTGACTGCACCGTTTCCCTTAAATGTCCACCTAGTTTGAACGTGCCGCTTGCAACTGCTGTGTTCACGGAAGCGTTGCATTAAAATGTTTAAAATAAAATCAATATTCTGTGTTTAATTATTTACTAATGTGGCAAGTAGCCATGTAATGAGTGGGATAATGTACATCCAGCCAGTTGTTATCGCAGAATAACCCTCATCAGGGTGATACAAGTCCCCTCCGCTATGCATCGGGTTCCTGATCACCCTGTCGTGGATTATTCTGCGATAACAACCGGCTGGATGTACATTAACCCTTACATATATTATAACGTTAATAAATATATATTTATATTATTATAAAGGTAAATGAAGTTTTATAATGCATCATGACACTTCAAGTTGTAAGGACATATACAATAACATCATAATACTTTACCAGTCATGACTAAGCAGAAATAGATGTATGCCAAATTATAATATTATATATTTATAATATTATATAGGTTTATGTCAATCATGAGGAATTTTGAATGCTTTTTAACACTTGAGAAATGTGAATATAATATTATGGATACGAAGTTGATAGAAAGTGTGCCTGTGATTAGATCAGTGTTGTGGAAATTCTAATTCAATAACAATTTGTAGAGACTGAGAATGAAAAACCAAACAGAGTTTTGTTTTTGTATTGCTTTAATTCTCTGCAGAGAATGATCTGGTTTACACACAGCTTCTGAGTCTGTGTGCAAAGAGATAACACACAGACTTACAGCCCACTTTTTATAGAATGCAAAAAGATACATTGAAGGACAGACTAGGACCTTTGAGCCAATCATGTTGCTTAGTGCACATCACATCACATCATAACACATGCACATCTCATCGTAGATGCCTGGTAACTCTCAAAAACTGCCCATCCCTGGTACACAGTTTCCCCTCAAATGTTGTTTTTCAACCTAAAGCAGTTGCGTGCACAGGTTACATAAAATAACTCAATGTCCCTATGGACTATATACAGGTATACTACCCTATTCATTGTATGTTAAAAAAAGATACTTAAATGAGATAAATGCAATCAATGCCAAATTAAAAAACTAAAAATTTCCATAAAATCAGTTAAGTTTATAAATTGTTGTCCATGGTTTTAGGCAATTCCTATGTCATTTCTTTGTAAAGACAATAGTTTGTGAATATTTACAACAACACTCCGTGGGAGCATAAATTGACACTAAATTGCCAACATTGTCAATTGTGTTAATCCTTGTCAACTGTGTTGTTTTATATTTTGCATGAACAACACCAGAAGTGTGATAACACATCAATCAAACTCTGGTCCAAATACTGTATTCAGTATATTATCAAGTTATAGGTGAATTTGCAAAAAAATTGTGTTTATCATATGCACAGCCCTTGACATCAATAAAAAAAAGCATTTTAAAATCTTAATTTTGCTTTCCTAACTATGTAAGTATATGGCCATTGGATTTTTTAATGTAGCATTGTTATTGCCTTCCTGCGTACCCCATCAGAGAAGACCTGTGTTTTTTGGTGCATTTAAGAACCATTTGAGACCACTGCTAATTATTACAGTTAAGGTTAGTTTCATGTTGTGATGTGGGTCAGCTATTGGAAAATTTTGGTCAATATGTTTACCCTTTCATTAAAGTGATTAGCTTACTTTATATTGTTTATATAACTTTACATAATGTCACCCATCATCCTGCCTTTACCACTTTGTTTTGCTTCACTTAGATATAAACTGCTCCATAATGTTGACATCCTGTAGTGAGATTATTTCTGTACCTTGGAAAAAACACACTCTCATTTCCTGGCTTGAGAAAAATACTAAATGGCAACATCAACATGACCCTTGCCCTATGTGCTTGGCAGCTGTAAACATCTTCCAAAGAATGATTTGATTCATCATAATTCTTAGTGTTAATGTTTTTCTACAATAAAATTCAGGTTCTTCACTCTATTTTATGTTAATTATAATATTATTTTTTAAGTCGCTTAAGCATAAACAAATATAGATTAAAATGAATATATTTTAATTGCACTTGTTTGACTTTGCTTATGCTTTAGTAATGCAATAATGTATCTTTGTGGAAAATAACAGTGCCATATCTAGTTGTATTAAAAGCATAATATTATTTGTCAAAACTTGCCTGACACTTTATATTTGTCTCTTTTTTTTCTTCCTTATACTTTTCTTTCTTTTCTCTGCTTTTTGTGCATTTGTTTCAGAGACTTCAGAGGGACTTTCTATAGACTTCTATTACTTTTATATTGACCAAACAATATTTTCTATCCCCAACCCAACCCAACCCTGAGCCTAAACCTACCCCTTACAGAAAATCTGTTTGCATTGTTACACTTTCAGATAAAAATCATTTTATATTTTTTATATTTTTCCCCCTTGTAGGGACTGCAGGCCGGTCCCCACAATGTCAAAAATGTTAGGTTTTACTATCCTTCTGGGGACATTCGGTCTCCACAATGTAGCATAAACAAGTACACACACACACACACACACACACAGAAAGAGCTGACATCTCTGAGTATTCAGTTGTGTATTTGAGGTTTGTTGAGTTAGAGTGACTTTCTAAACAATGACTCAGGAAAAAGCCCAATCTTTCATTTATTGCATTTTAAGTTTGACTCATAAAATATTCATGGTTGTTTGCGACTGAACCTCAACACAGAATCTCCATCTATAGTTTATTTATGTATTGCATGCAGCCACTTGTAGCAGCATCGTCTTGATGAAATATAAATGAGACGTCAAGTGTTTTCAGTGTGTTCTTTGCCTCATTCCTCTCTCAACCTTTTTATAAAAACAGTAACCCAGCCATAGTAGAGCCAAAACACTACAGCATGACTAAACTGAGGTGAATCAAACAGATGTATTCAGGTCAACTTCCAAGAGAGGATGCAGACCCAGCACTATAGCAGGAAGGAGGAGCTCTGTCCCTTCTTATCAGCGGCCGCCTGCAACATCTTAGTTGTTTTCTTCAAGGAAGAGGAGTGAGTGTGTGTGTGTGTGTGCGGGGGGGGATAATAGTGATAATTATCGAGCAATGTCAACAGGATACCAGGAAAAACTGTGGGAAAGTTCTATTCACTGTAAAACAGCAGAAGCGCCAGAGGAAATATCTTAGCCAATATGAGGGCATCTTTGAATATTGGCTGAAAAAGGCAAAGAACTACTGTTTTAGAAAAGAGAATGAATGAGTTGATGTTGGGCCATTTGTGTTTGAATATGTTAGTTTTATTTAAACGCTTCATAATTCAAAGGCATTTCAAGGGTCTCAGCAATTATCAGCCATTTTTACTGAACATCCTGCATCACAGACCTAAACACTGTGTGTTTGTGTATAACATTATTAACCTACCAGACATCTTGTTGATATGCTAGTAAAATGAACCTATTATGACTCTACGATGTGATATTTACAAAATCAAGAAATCTTGTATTAAAACAACGCCTTTGCTTTTAGAACAGCAGGAACACTTTTTTGTCATAAAAAATGTTAAGGAATCCAGGCAGAATAAAGAAGACATAGCCTGCATTTTGAATATAAGTCCGAATGATTAAAAGTACTGGTAGCACTGAATAAACTCAAGGACAACATAATATTCTACTGAGCATGTAGCTCTGCATGGAGTGATTCCTCTCTCACATTTTTCTCTTTATGTCTCAAACAATATTTCACTTCAAAACATTCAGAGGGGTCCATATGAAAGAGAACGAAGTGAACTCTGAAGCTGACATTTGAGATGGCAGAAAAGGTGAAATGACAAGTAATGGCATTCAAAGAAAGGACAAGAACAGAGAGAATGAAATGACAAAAAGGTAACACTCACCCCTTTGAAGCCTCCTCTCTGTGGATATGATGTAAAATAGGCAAAACATGGAGAAAGTTATATCTCTAATATATCCATAACTCTATATATTATTTGAAAATAAACTCAAGTTAGACAGCCTTAACGAGAAGAAATATAAATGTTTTCATATGAAGTCTTATTGTGGTTTGTTCTGTACACCAGATAAAATCACACATTTAAAACTACACTGATAATGGCTCAAATGGAAATAACTGATTTTGATGCTGTTTAAATTTTCATTACTGTTCTCAGTGAAAGACAGATGAGAAGGGAGACATGAAGGACAATGCCACTGTGTTGGATGTTGTATCAAACTCTACGGAGAGAGGAGAAATAATTACCTGACATCTGTTTTAACAAAGTTAATTAGTTATTTATTTCCCCCAGGAACACATGTGATTGAAATATAAATGCCATAACACTCTTGTATTCTATAACGAGTCTGTCAGAGAGCATAAATCAAACTTAACTTCAGCACTATAATAGGCAATGTGTAAACCCTATTTCAAATTAAACTTGATATATATTAAAGAGATATTAGGCTTGGTTACTTTATGTAGGACATGTATTGTTTTCAGTTCAGATATCAACTCAAGTCTTATCAAGTCTTAGTCGTATCTAACTAATTAGTAGAACACATGAAACAAGCTGGAATATTATTAATTTTAGTGTAAATATAAATGGCAATGATCTTTCATGTTGTTTGATGTTTGTTTTCCAACCAGCCCGGCGGAACCTTCGGGGGAAATCGAGTGTGTAGCAACGGAATACAAACGTCTGGCACTTTCTCTTTACTTCCGGGTTAACGGGATGTTGTGACGAGCTGCATGCTAACGTGTATACCACATTTCAGGTTATGGTTGTTAAAATTCAGTGAAGACCAATGTCTGCCTCTTCTGAACAGGGAGTATCAAAAGCAAGGGATTTAAATCCAGCGACGCTGTCGGCGGGTAAAGCTCAGACAGCGGCGGCGTTAGTTGCTCAGGCCCGGAGCAAGAAACGAGTCGTCAGTGCTGTGACCCACACGACCCCGCAGCCTAATAACAACAGCAGCAAAAAGAAGAAAACACAACCTACGTCTTCAACTACTCAGGCTCCGGTAAAGAACTAACTCTAGCCCTATACATGACAGATCTACCGTTTAGTTTAGTTTTTTCGCTTCATTATGTTTCTCATCGATGGTGCAGAATTTGTTACTGGCTGCTCCAGTGGAGTCGACTTCTGAAGGGAAACCAGTTGGAGCTGTTGATGTAGAGACCTCTGCCAAATGTCTTCCTTTTAAAAACCCCAACTTTGTGGTAAGATTGTTCTGGATTAGAATAAAGTCTAAAATGTTCTCTGTTCTAGTTCAATACATTCATAAGTTCTTCCTCCTTCACTAGCACTCAGGTATTGGTGGAGCAGCAGCAGGGAAGAAAAATCGGACGTGGAAAAATCTGAAGCAAATTTTAGCAGCGGAGAAAGCACTGCCCTGGAAGATCACTGATCCTAACTGTGAGTCTGACTAACAAAATAAAAAAAAAACACTTCTAAATCAGACTAATATGCCTGTTCACACCAATGACGATAACTAAAAAGATCTTAGAAGATCTAAGAAAATTATACAAACATCTAATCTAATTGTCGAATCATTTCAGTAAGCCAATGCAATTATAATTGTTGTTGTATGTGTGGATTTAATTTGACAACATTTAAAAGTCTTTTGTTGTTTTTGTGTGTCAGACTGCAGCATAGATGCGCCTCCTTCTATGAAACCTGCTAAAAAGTACTCGGACATATCAGGACTGCTGGTGAGTCTCTTGGAGAATGTTGTCTGGTAATAATTTGAAAGCAGTCAATATTTTATGAGTGTAAGTAGTATTATCTAACTATGCTTAATGATGTTTGTATCTTTGTTTCCCAGGCAAACTACACTGACCCTCAGACTAAACTGCGCTTTGCATCAACAGAAGAGTTTTCTTACATCCGTCAGTTGCCCACAGATGTGGTTACTGGATACCTGGCTCTCCGTAAAGCCACCTGCATTGTGCCATGAGAGAGAATATAAATCTTTCATAAATGCACTTTTACATGCTGACTGTCCAATAGATGTAAAGGACTAACATTGTTATTTCATATCCTGTTCTGTTCCTTGTGTTTGTTTATAGTTGCTGCCTTTATCAATTGATTTTAGCACAAAACAATTAAAGGTGGAAAATTGTATTTACCAATGCATAGTTGAATAATAATAGGGTCTGTACTTTGAAATGACATACCGTGATCCTCGAACACCATTGTTTCTTCCTTTTTATGTAAATCTCATGCATATAAAATACCACTCAAAAATAGGTGAATCCAGAACATAACACAGACTGTGACGTTACAGTCGGGATCATTTTACTGTATATGAATGCCCCCATTATTTGCATATACCGGGCCCAAGTTCTTGGCCTGCAGGACCTGTGCATCATCAGAAGTCCTGCAGCTATTGTAGAATCAAGCGAGGATAATACTGAAAATGGCAGATCATGGATATAAATGTTATGTTCCAGGCTGTGCAGGGGATGTGAGCACCTTCCATACCCTTCCCACAGAAGAGAACTGTCAACAGGCATGGTTGATGTTTATCTATAACCGCATACCGAAGCAATTCAATTCAAAGTTGTTAGTTTGCTCTGCCCATTTCACCACTGACTGTTGTTCGAACCTGGGACAATATCAAGCAGGCTTCGCTCAGCGTTTGATGCTGAAGAAGGGGGCAATTCCAACTAAATTGCCATTACAACTGCTACCGCAAGCAGTAAGTATTTATTTTATCCACTTCTTAACTGTGGATGCCATTTCTATTTAAACTGAAAGTTTCGTATTGAGTTAACATTAACGATAATTTACTGTCTTTGTTGTTGAGAATGGAGGCAAGATGCTACTACAGTAATGTTAATCTTAGTTTACAAGCTAACTCCAAATAACTAGCATAGATACTAGCATAATATAACCTATTTACGAGGAGGTTAATATTAATTTCTGCCTGTGTTGTCATATACAAAATACAACTAGATACATCTATGCCAGTCACTTTAGTTTGGCATAATTAATTTAGACTATATTTCATCAACAACACATGACTCAGGAGGTAACTAAGCTAACTGACCTTCTCCACCGAGTTGAAACAATTGTCATTTGACAAGGCATCTACTCAATTTTTTTAAAAACATTTTATATTTGAGAACTGAAGTATGGTTGTTTTTGTATTTCAGAGTACATCACTGCTCCTGCATACAAAAGATGTAGGTTGCCAAACAGATGGTCCTATTGTTTTATCTGAGGCAACACAACTGTCCTTGAATACAATGATGTCCCACCTTCAAAGCAAAGGTAATATTATTTATCTTGAAGTGCATTTGTTAACATGTTATAAGGACTGATTCATTGCATACCATTATTAATTGAAAGCTTGTGTAGTGGGTTAGTCAGCTGCAATTTGCAGTTCTATTCATAGACATCAAGATCAGTCTGCGCTGATGGACCGAGAAGATGGCTTTTGCACAATTATTGAAATATTGTTTGGGTTACCATTTCCCTTACTAATTCAATTTTTTTAACTGTTAGGCGTGCAGGTGACAGTGCCGTCTCAAAGTGTTTCGGTAGGCACCACAACTACTGGAATGCCATGGTCCACAATACAGCCGTTTACATCGACACCAGTGAAGGCTGGAAGGCCAGCCAAAAGACCCCGTGTTGAGTTGGAGGAGGACATGAAAATCGGGAATGTTTCCTCTTTAGCCACTGATCCACAAGATTCCATTTATGATCCTGCACAGTCTGTTACAACTGAGACGGAATCATCACGGGTTTCGTAAGAACAGCTATATGTCTCCAACAATTCAGAAATGTTTTTAAAAAACTGTGACTTTGTTTTCACTAACAGGCATACTGTTGTTTCTTTGGGGGTTTTTCTTTCAGTGCCACATCATTGCCATTCCATAAAGATGCTAAGTTCATAGTTTTTGAAAAATGCCTCCTTAGCCTGTTTGAGAGTTGTCCTGTTTGCACCAAGGCTTGTAATGTACACCCACGTAGAAGAGGGACCTTCGTGGCCATTGACCAAAAGTGCCCCCACTGTGAATTCTTTAGACAGTGGAGGAGTCAGCCTGTCATTGGCAGCACCCCTGTGGGCAACCTTCAGTTGTCTGCTGCCATCTATTTCAGTGGAGCTTCCTCTCCGAAGATGCAAAAGGTATTGTACTCTTTGTACACACCAAATTAGTCAAAGCTAGACAATACAACTAATTTTTCCCCAAATTTTTTTAAAAAGGTGTTCAGGGCGATGTACCTGAAAACGCATACATATGACGCTTTTAGAAGGCATGCCAGGACATACCTTGAACCTGCTATCATCCACAAGTGGAATGAGGACCAAAATTTGCAACTGCACAACCTGAGCCAGAGCAAGAATCTCATTCTTGGTGGTGGTATGCGAGCAGACTCGCCAGGTGCACATTTTACTTAATCAATTATGCATTGCACAAGTCCGTGTAAACATACATATAGTTGTGTGTTTCTGTGTTATGCATAAATGTGCATAAAATAATTTTTTTTTTATTTTATTTTTTTTATTACAGGACACTCTGCAAAGTATGGGTGCTACACCATGATGGACGTGCAGACCAACAACATTGTAGACATACAGCTGCTGCAGGTATTTTAGAATACGTGGACTTCAAGAGCAGACTGTTATGTACAACTACTTAAAAATTGCATGTATACTAACTGAATGTCATGTCAGCAGTTGACACTTTTGTTAGTAGTATAAATTTGTAACAAATCTGTTCACATTTCGGATAGACAATACCGCATACATAACTTTATCACCAATTTTTAGATGGAGTGGAAGAGACTTCTACTTTTCATACAATTGATAACACACATATAATTCATGGATATATCACATTTACATTTTATGTTTGTGTGTTTGTACGCAGAACAGCGAGCTAGGGGGAAGCTACCACATGGAGAAGGACGGCCTTAGAAGAAGCTTGGATCGCCTGGAGGAAAGTGGTGTGAAGTTGGACTGCATTGTCACTGACCGTCACCCCCAGATACAAAAGTTCCTAAAGGATCGTAAAATCATCCACTGTTATGATGTCTGGCACATGGCAAAAGGTAATGCTTATATCCTGGTTGACAAAATACATTTCAGATATTCATGGCTTGAAGTACCTCTCCATACTTCTAAGGAAGCTAACTGCATCAACCTTTTGCAATCTGTGATATGTTTTGCCTGTACATTTTACTTCATTAGGATTGTCAAAGAAGATGGAGAAACTTTCCAGAGAGAAAGACTGTAGTTTGGTGAAGAAGTGGCATAAGAGCATCATCAACCACCTGTACTGGTCTGCCACTAGCTCTGAATCAGAACCAGAGAAGTTAGCCAAATGGACCTCTATCATAAACCACATTCAAGACATTCACTCACATACTGACCCAGCGTTCCCTAGGTGTCAACATGAACAAAAGTTGTCTAAGGACCATAACAAGTGGTTTCAACCAGGTTTGTAACCTGAATGGGTTATTTGCCTGAAACAACCATAAGCATGTGGGGCATGTTATGTAAATACTCAAATTTTCATGTGTTGTAACAATAACATTACACTGATTACCCCCAAGGTTCGAGAGCACTGAAAAGGCTGCATAAGGTATTGATAAACAAGAGAGTCCTTTCAGATGTGGAGAAGCTGAGCCCACATTACCAGACATCAATTGTGGAGTCATTTTACAAGGTCATCTCGCACTTTGCACCCAAAAATATTGTCTTCCCCTTCATTGGAATGCTATGCAGGTATGTCTTCTCCCTCCCAACTTGAACATGGGTCATACATTATTATCGCGTTAACGCATTAATTAATGCAGACAATTATTTTATTGTGTTAACAGTTTTCTATTATCATGAAAGTCTGTTCACTGGCTCTGAATACACATACAGTCAAATCATGGGTCACAGGAGGGGATGCTCCCGATCAAATTATTTAGGCTAAGCATCAACATTCACAAACCACTGTTATTTTTAACAGAAAAGAATGCAACAAGCTCGTAATCATGATATTATAAGTTGGAAATAGGACGTATCCGATAGCATGTGAAGACAGCAGATAAGCACACTCGCTCAACACAGTGGAATGAATCGATTTGCTAACTTTGTGGTTTATTATGTTGAGTCGTATAGGATTCGGTGGCATGTCCCGCTCACAATATATTGCTTTACAGATTTATCACTTTTGCAGCACAGAATCATGCAGTACGTATCAGGAGATCGGCGCTCCGGCACAGTTAGCGCTCGCACTCACTGATCTATATATATACAACTGAACCGCACTCTTGCCCACTTCTTCAACCCGAGACAGGAACTGCTAAACGGAACGATCACACTAGTAAAACAAACCAGGCTTTGGGGTGTCAAACGCACAATACACTCCTTTTGAATGCATTATTAGTTTTGTGCATAACAATGTGATTAATCACAGACATTAATGCGATTAATCACGGTAAAAAAATAATAATAATTTATCACTGGCCAAGACATAGTGTCTGTGAAAGGGAGCACACTGATGTTTTCTGTCTAGGGGGACTGGTTTTGGGTTGTAAATCGCGAAGAAAATTCATTTCAGGGCTGTTCTAACTAAAAGCGTGAAGTGCCTTTCAGATAGATTTTACAGTTTACAAAATGGTGTAGCTTTACTGTATTTTAAAATTTTATTTTGAATATTTACATACTTATATTGTTAAATATCAATGTTGACGTACTGAAAATGGCAATATGAAAAAATTATGTTTGTCTTGTGCTTTAGGCTGTATCTTACAGCAATGCACTTCAATGAGAATGTTGTCCAGCCACAAGGGAAACTTGTACACAAGCTTCTCTTTCCAAAGGCCAAAAAGGGTGGACAAACCATCAAACCAGTAAAGACAGAGCCAACATTTTGTAGGTTTTTATCCCAAAAATATTTAGTTTAAAAAATACTTACAAATGTGCAAATAAATAAAATTAACTTTCCTTACTTCACAGGCTATGTCATCAACTTGATGGACTGTGTTTTTGAAGAGGTTTTCCGTGATCCCCTTCCATATCTGGATGCCATACAGCGGATTCCTGTGTCTCATTACCTGTCTCCTCAGCATGACAGACCTTCCACGGAGAAAGCCATTGCTGAGCATGTGTCATGTTTCAGTCTGAATCCGAACTATTGCCCTGCAGCATCAGAAAACTCCCTTCGTATGCGCAGCACCACACATGTAGGGATGACGACACGAACACTTCGTCCAAGGAAACCCCAGCACCAGCTGACAAACCTCCTGTAGGCCAAATGTCTGCACTGCCTGCAGGGACAGACGGAGAGGAACGCACATATTCTTTGATTATTTAATTTGTTAACAGGTTTTATTAAGTGAATTTTGTATGATGCTGAGGCAAAATAAAAGTTTTATTTCAATAAGTATCTGTTATTAGTGCATGTTTCTTCATTTCTAACATAGATCAGATAGTATGGCTGTGCAATGCACTGAACTCATCATGTAATATGGATATGACAGAGGCAAATTCTACTTGACATGTAACAACTGTGTTATCTTTGGCCTTACCTTCCCATCCCTCTGGGTCTCAAATGCCCATGGTCAGTTCTGTATACATTCAATGCATTTTGCAAAGAATATATTTCAGCAGCACATGGGTTCAAGGCCCGGATGATCTGTCATGTATGATATCCTGGAAGGATCTGGGCTCATTCTTCTTGTTACCTGCAGAAGGAAAAAACAAAATGGCACTCTTATTTACAGTAATCTTTCATACTTTTGAAGTAGCAGAAAACACATATGAGTTTCTATTCAGTGTAACTGTTAAATACTTGTGGTATTTCCCTGCAACATATATTTTCTCTCTCTGGAGGGCCATGCGTACACAATTTTCACAAGTACACCTACAAAACATTTGTATAGACTTTGATGTAAGTTTATGTGTTTATTAAGACTACATGACAGTAGGCTATTCTAAATTCCTTAAGTTACAAACAACACATTTACTGGCTGTCCAGGTCGCAGTTAAGAGTTTTTGATACAAAGTGAAGAAGCTATCATTGTAAAATCATATGTTGATGCATTAAATTTATTACGGTGTTGTTACAATGCTAAAAACTAAGTTTTGACTGTTGTTGATAGGAGTTTAAGTACAGAGGGAATGCTATAGTTAACATTTTTGCTAAATTCTACATTACAGTTATGTTTTGTGGTTTATTATCATAGACTGTATAAAAATATTTACTGAAAAGACACAAAAAAAAAACCCTTACCAGTCAGAAGCGTCAATTTCAAATCTCCAAACAATTTGTTGTTCCTCAAAATCTGTATCCTCTTCTGATTCAGGCTCAAATATATAAATTTGGTTGCCTAATCTCTCCATTGTTCACTCGAGAGAGTAGGTATTATTTTTTCTTCCTCTTTTTTTGTGTAAACTGAAATGAGCCGCACTGTCAAGCGGTCAATCAGAGCAGAGCTGCATATTAATATTCATGAACCCCTTCAAATAAGGTAAAAACAGACCATTTAATTCTCGGGACAGAACCTACAGTTGTAAATGGACTTATACATTTTTGCACTTTCCTAAGCCACATACCTTCTTTGTAGATATCAAAGAACAATTTAACCTATTGTATCAATGCATTTTATCTTTTGCTTTAATTACTGCCTCAATTCGGCGTGGCATGGAGGTGATCAGTTTGTGGCACTGCTGAGGTGGTATGGAAGCCTAGGTTTCTTTGACAGTGGCCCTTCAGCTCATCTGCATTTGTTGGTCTCTTGTTTCTCATCTTCCTCTTGACAATAGCCCATAGATTCTCTATGGGGTTCATGGCACATCAACACCATGGTCATTTAACCAACTTTTGGTGCTTTTGGCAGTGTGGGCAGGTGCCGAATCCTGCTGGAAAATTAAATCATGCTTCCTTCCGCTGACCAGCTTTTTGAATATACTGAAGTGCTCCAAGACCAAGATTTCTTGGTTTTCAATAAACATAATGGACCAACACCAGCAGATGACATTGCACCCCAAATCATCACACAATGAGGAAACTTAACATTGGACATCACTGGAAGCTTGGGCTATGAGCTTCTCCACCCTTCCTCCAGACTCTAGGACCTTGGTTTCCAAATGAAATACAAAACTTGCTCTGATCTGAAAAGATTACTTTGGACCACTGGGCAACAGTCCAGTTCTTCTTCTCCTTAGTCCAGATAAGATGCCTCTGACGTTGTCTTTGGTTCAGGACAGGAGTGGCTTAACAAGAGGAATATGACAACTGTAGCCAAATTCCTTGACACGTCTGTATGTCTTGACCCCATCCTCAGTCCATTCCTTCACTCAATCTGAAGTTCACTCAAATTATTGAATCGATTTTGCTTGACAATCCCCATAAGGCTCTCGGTTGTGCAACTTTTTCCTTCCACTCAACTCTCTGTTAACATGCTTGGATACAGCACTCTGTGAACAGTCAGCTATTTTGGCAATTAATGTTTGTGGCTTACCCTCCTTGTGAAGGGTGTCAATGATTGTCTTCTGGACAACTGTCAGTTCAGCAGTCTTCCTCATGATTGTGTAGCCTAGTGAACCAAACTGAGAGACCATTTTAAAGGCTCAGGAAACCTTTGCAGGTGTTTTGAGTTGATTAGCTGATTGGCATGTCAACATATTCTAATTTGTTGAGATGGTGAGATCGGTGGGTTTTTGTTAAATGTGAGCCAAAATCATTACAATATAAAAGAACCAAAGAATTAAACTACTTCACTTTGTGAGCACTGAATTTATTTAATACACAAGTTTCACAGTTTGAGTTGAACTACTGAAACAAATGAACTATTCCACGGCATTTTAATTTACTGAGATGCAGCTCTATTTTTATTTTGCTGCCTTTTACCAGCATCAAGAGGTATTTCTCACACATTATTCTAACCAAGAAAGCCTCTTTTTAAGTTTTATCTTTTTAAATGAAACAACAATACAACTTCTTTAAATTAGATGATAACAAGCAAAACTGACAAACGGTATGATCTGACCAGTCTGAAACACAGTGAGATGTATCAGTCTGTTCCTGATAATCCAGAGAGATTTGATGAATACACTTGTGTTCTGGGTTCAGAGGGCTTTAACTCAAGAACACACTTCTGGGATGTGGAGGTTGGAGACAATTCATTGTTGGTTATTGGAGTAACCACAGTGTCGAATAAAAGGAAGGGAGAAGTATTTTTAACACTGGTTTCTGGTGTGTTCGGCACAAAGATGATGAATATTTCTCACAATCCCCAGAGAAACTCAACAGTCCATTTCCAGTCAAAGAGAAACTTCAGAAGGTAAGATTGGAGCTGGACTGGGACAGAGCAAAACTGTCATTGTTTGATCCTGTAACTAACACACATCTATGCACAATAACAACCACCTTCACAGAGAGTCTTTTCATTCTTACATTGTTAAAATGTAGCCTTCTCTCTGCTAATATTACCGGCTAAAGTGAAGTGAAGTGAAGTGAAGTGAAAGTGACATACAGCCAAGTATGGTGACCCATACTCAGAATTCGTGCTCTGCATTTAACCCATCCAAAGTGAACACACCGTGAACACACACCAGGAGCAGTGGGAATATAAAAAATAAAGAGATTCACCTCCAATTCCAATTCTGATTGTTGTGTATATCAATGGTTTATCAATGGTATTATCATTGTGATTTTATGTTTTATGTTAAAGTGAACTGACTCCTTTTTCCATTCATAGACAACTTATTGTTTAGCATGAACTACTTTCATTCTTATGCTGTTTATTTGAAAAAAATATAGTGATGTCATCTATATTTGTAATTCTAAATGAACCAATAATGATAATGCACACGCAATACAAACTTCAGCCCTGATTGCTGGATGTATTTTATTCTGCTGCCATCTACCAGCATTATAAGGTATTACAATGATACACTGGGAAAATAAACCAACAAACCTAAATTTGCTTTAACCAATCATGATTTTTTATTATGATCTTTAATAATAAGCAATAAAATCATGCCAATCATTTAGCTAAATATTAGCCTGAACTGGTAAGCTACAGTAGCATTTTTTCTTTTCCAAAATGGCAGCTATGGGAAAAAGTGAGCCAAATGTTGTGGGATATATTGAGTCAGCATTTTAACTTACCCCAGCACAAGGCACTATAGTTTTAAAAGGTTTCCAATCAGGCCCCAGAGAGGATTGAACTCATGACCCCTGGTTTACAAGACCAGTGCTCTAACCACTGAGCTATGGAGCCTCACCTGATGTCTGTCACTCATGTAAGTGTCATAACATTGAATTAGCGTGACAAAGCCACACCTATCAGACTTGGCAGAAAGCCTAAGATACACTATATGGACAAAAGTGTTGGGACTCCTGACCATTGTGTATTGGAGCTGATCCCACTTATGCAGCAAAACAAATCTTCTGTGAAGGCTTTCCTTGGATTTTGGAAAGCTTCCATGGGAATTTTGTCCATTCATCCAGTAGAGATATTGTGAAGTCAAGCACTGATATTGAACTTGAAGGCCTGGATCGCAATCTCTGTTCCAGGTCATCCCAAAGGTGTTCAGTGGGGTTGAGTGCAGGTCTCTATATGGGCCAGTCAGATTTTATCAAATCGAACAGATCAGGTGTGTTGAACTTGTTGAGTATTTGATCACTACCAATAAATCCTCACCTTTATGTGTAGAACTTCATCACACTCTTCTTTCTTTCTTTCTGTGTGTTCAATCTTGTCTTCTAAAGACTTAAGTGCTCTGCTGAGCTGATCCTCAAATGTTTAATTTAAACATGAGATTAATCTGTTTCTATACAGTGCTTTTAAAAAGTACTTCCAAAACATTGAACAAAATAATGTTTTGTTAGTTGACAGAATATGACAAAATATTACTATTAAAAATGCCAAGGAGACTTTCTGGTTGTCAAATTTTGTAGTCCACGTTAATAGTTTACACCTGTTGTATATGAACTTTAGGGGACCTGATCATACAGAATATCCTTATAATTGAATAAATATCCAAATAACTGAAAAAGTGACTTAAATTTCCAAATATGTTCGAGGCCACTGTAAGTAGTCTGAACAAAATAACAGAATAACAGGAAAAACAAGAATCACTTCCTGGTATGAAGAGGGAGGAGTTTCTGAATTGATTTGCCTGATTTCAAAAATAAAAGCAAAATTTAACATGAACCAAAGACAAACTGAGTAAACACAAAATATAGTTCTAACATGATAATGTCACTTATCAAGGCAAAAAAAAAATGATTTAATATCAAATAACCCTTTGTGAAAATGTATTTGTCCCCATAGTTCTATGAAACATCATTTATAATGCGGATCAGCTAAACTAATGGGACCAAACCTGATTCCTGCCAGCCCTATACTCAGCTCAAATCAACACTTAAATATAACTTTTTCAGCATGATGTTGGTTAAAGGTCTTCCTCAATAGCACACGATGCCAAAGTGAAAGAATTTCCAGAAATTATGAGAAAAAAGGTGACTGAAATACATTAGACTTGAAAGGCTTACAAAGCTATTTCAACAGCTCTGGGACTCACTGTCAGCTGCCAGTCATAGTAGTAAATGTCTGATTAATATCTGCTAAAACTTTATGTTTATGGTCCCTCAACATTCAATTTATTTACTAAAAGTAACTTTGCAAGTACATATCAACTAACTCTAACACTATATTGAGAGTTAGTTTACATGCAACAACTCTGGGAACCGTAAAGATTGTTTCCAGAAGCGTTTGAGCACAGCTCTCGACTCATCCAGGATGTCACAAAAGAGTCATGGACAACTACTTTGATATTAAGTATTAACATTAACCCTATTAGAACTACTATTATTCATATGCTGTATATTTTACAAAATCTCACCTGTTTTTGTGTCTGTATGTGAACATTGTCGTAGCTTATAATTCATAGAAACTTTTTATATTGCTGTCATTTACCAGCATCACAAGGTATTACAGTGGCACATTGAGGAAAAACAGAATTGTGGAGTTACAGGACAGTATGTAATAAATAGAAATAGGTTTTACTCTCTAGAGAAATAAAAATTACATTAATTAGTTATTAATTTATTTCTCCTAAAAGCCCTTGGTTGGAAGAGCTCACAATGTTGTAAATAAATGTTCTGGTTTTGTTGTAATGATGTTGATCTGTCTGATATTTGGTATCTTCATGGATGACTGTACTGTATCGTTATGGAAGAACAGGATCTACGTGTCCTAGTTTTACTCCTTGTATGAAGGTTCATGTTCATCCAAATGACCACAGTATGTCATGTGGTATTTTGTTTCTCAGCAACCCAAATTCAGGGTCATTTTCAGAACCAGTCACTTTTCAAAAGGTTTTCTAACCAGGCCCCAGCGAGAATTGAACTCGCGACCCCTGGTTTACAAGACCAGTGCTCTAACCACTGAGCTATGGAGCCTCACCTGATGACTGTCACTCATGTAAGTCACATAAATAACTTACTTGTCAGCTAGCATGACAAAGACACACCCATAGGACTTGGCAGACAGTCTGAGATGTCTTAAGAGATTCAGCAATTGTTTGAAAAAAAAAAAGGCAAAGCTTAGGGTGTGGATCTCTTGGGGAAGGGCTTGAGAAGTTGATGGGGACTTTTAATAATTGTACCACAGAATCCCTGAACATTAATGCATATTGTTATCACAAAACACAAATATCAGTCAACACTCTTTTATGCTGTGATGGTCTGATCAGTCTGGCCACTTTCATATTACAGTCAGAATAAAATACTTGAGAGTGCAATATAATCAGATTTCTATGTCTGTAATAAGTTAATTTAGGAGTTAAAGACTAAAGGTCAGATGCAAACAAAATATAACTGATTGCATCTGCTTAAATGTTTCATACGAAGAAGATTCGGCACCAGCATTATTCTTTCAGCAGAATAAACATGCCACATTTCAGTTAGTTTGCAAAAATTAAGAAAAAAAAAACTTTACTGAATAAAATAGTTACAGACAGAACATTTAATTTTAAAGATTAATAAAACATTAATAATAAAATGTCTAAACGTCATCTGCTTTCAGTAACACATCAGTCAGAAATAAGGAATTAACAATAAACATAATTTTAGTAAACATTTATCAACCTATTTCTGCACCATTATTAGGCATTTTACTCTGATTATTTGTTTTATATTTATATATTTGATTCTTTCTTTAATACATTTAGTTCAATTAATATATGTGTATATTAACACATATAAGTACATTAACAGCTGTATCTGTGGCTCAGTGGTAGAGCATTGTGTTAGCAATGCAAAAAGGTTGTGGGTTCAATTTCCAAAGAACACACATGCTGCTCAATTTAAAAAAAATGTAGACCCTGAATGCACTGTAAGATGCTATGAATAAAATCGTCTCATAAATGTGTAGCCTCCTTTTGCTAGCATGTAAAACTCTTTAGCTGGTAATCTTTACCAGAGTGGATTGAAACTATAAAACAATGGGAAGACTCTCTCTGTGAAGGTTGTTGTCAGTGTGTGGAGTGTTGTGATAGTTTTACAGGATCACAGAATCACAGTTTTGCTCTGTCCCAGTCCAGCTCCAGTCTCACCCTCTGAAGCTTTTCTTTAACTGGAAATTTGCTGTTGGGTTTCTTTGGGGACTGTGAGAAATATTTACCATCTTCATACCACGCGCACCAGACATTGTGTCAAAGAAAGCTGTTCCTTTGGATTGACTCCAATTTCCAAATCCCAGAAGCGTGTACCTGAGTTAAAGCCCTCTGAACCCAGAACAGGCATATGGGTAAAACCTCTCTAGATTTTTGGGAACCAGTTGTTGTGTCTTGGTATGTCTCAGACTGTTTCAGATCATCAGACAGAATCAGATGTGTATTTGCAGTGTTTGGGTCCAGAGTCACAAGAGCTGATAAGAGATACAAACAACAGGGTTACTTCATTGAACAATCTCTGCCCCATGTGTCTTAGTATACTCTTGTGGTCACTGTGTATTCACTTAGACTCTTAAAAATTATTTATTGGCATCAATGGTTCCACAAAGAACCTTTAACATCTATGGGATTCCAAGTGTATCAATATAAACACTTGTTGGTATCAGGCATGGTTAATTATTTTTTTTTTTTTGGTCGGACCCTCTTTAGTGATGTATTTTTATATTCATATTTACTTGTTATTTTCAGAGTTTAATAGTTCCAGCCAATTCTAATAATTTAATATGTGGTCAGAAATGTCAAGAACAGTTTGAGGTAGTTAATGAAAAATGTTGTAAATAATTCAACATATAATATGTACATATATAAGATCTGTCTACTCATGTGTTCAAGCTACTCGTTCATAATCTGACTCATCTGCTCTTCCTCCTTTCTAAGTGCAGAGAATTGTAATTTTTTATTCAGTTTGCAGCAAATGATTAAGCTTATTGAATTTCTTCCTGATCTGCCACTCACCGACTGAGATTGAGTCAGAACATAAAACAAACAACAGAGAAATCTATATCTTCACTCATTAAAAGTATTTGTTAAAAACTACATCATCTCAGTTGTTTTTTAATGTACCTCTGTGTCTAGTTAAGGACAACACATTTTGTGTTCATTTTAACTCAACCAATGTTCTATACAACGCTAATGTGTTATAGTTACACAATTTGTGTCAATTATGTACACAAAAAAAAAGTTTGTTAAAAAATAAAATAATTAACATAATTTTTAAGAGTGTACACAGTAAAAGTATTACATACCTTTGTCTTTGATAATGATGCAAATCATTCAATATTTAATATTGTCTCTTGACTTGATCTGGTAAACATTATTATCATGTTCTGCTTTAACAGGATAATTTAAAGTCTCCTGTTTTTGTGTAGTTCTAAATACATATGTGTGTGTGTGTGTGTCTGTCACAAAGGACCAGTCTATTCTAAGAATACGAAATTAATAAAAAACCTGAATGAAACAACTCCACTGACGGGGTGGAATCTGTGACAGACAAGTTTTTTTCTGAATCTCTGCACACAACACACACGGGCTGTTCATTATCCAAGCAGAAGAGTTTGAGTTTCTCGTTGTGGAGACTGCAGAACTCCTCAGACATGGAGGTTCATCTCTTGAGTACCCTCTTTAGCAGACCTTTTTTTTATGCCTTATGGACTTTGTCTGTCAAACTTACTGGTGGGATTTTGGATTTGTAAAGGGTGGAGTGCTCGAATATTGAGCTTGAGTGCAGATAAGCTTTACCTGTCATTAGACTCTTACAAACACTCTTTTTTATGTGTGCATTAAAGCATCTCCTGAAGGACAATTAATTACTCTGAGAGGTAATATCAAGTGTGCAATGCAAGCATATCACACTGAAATTAAAAAGCATTTTAGTGGTTAGAATTTCCATTTGTTTAACATACATATATTCACATACATTCAAAAAAAAAAAAGATTGTGTGGTAGTTGCTGCTATATGAAATGCCAAATTTGCCAAAATAATAAATATAGATGCATAAATAAATAAACAAAGAAATACTATAGATAAATAAGTAAATAATGAGTATTTCTACTTATATTTCCTTATTTATGTATAACTGTAATTTTTCCACATTTTTTTATATGTATTTTTTAAATAAATGTAACATTCCAAAGCAATGTTAATAAATGAATGTGGAAAAAAAAAATACACGTGGGAAAAACTAAAAAGAAAATATAAGTAGACTAGAACGTTTTTGTATTTCTTCGTAGATTTATTTAGTCATTTATTTGTTTGTTTGTTTCAATATATTAATTGTGTATTCATTTACGTATGCGTGTATTTATTTATTTATGTATTATAATTATACCTACCGGAAAAGGAAAGGTTAAGCGGAGCTACAACTGTCTATGGCTACAACTCTGATGACGTAGCTGTTGTGTACGTGAACCAATCATTTTGTGAGGTGGGAGTGGAGGGGAACTAGGCTCGCAGGATGCGGGCGGGGCGAGTGCATATGAACTAATGTAGCCTGATCATCAAACATCGACCACGAACTCAGCTACCCACTAATAACCTCAGGTAAGAATATTCATCGTTTGTTTTTTTTTGGCTGTAATGAGTTGCGCATGCAATTCGTGCGACGATAGTGTGCAATAAAGCAGCGTATTTTAGATGCATTAGCGTTTGATATTTTTCCACGGTACAGCCACGCAGTAAAGCAGTGGTTTGGATTGTGTGCTATCCGAATCACTTTTTTTCCTCTTGAAATACTGGGACATTTATCCGATTGCGTTTCTCTGCGATGATATCTTCTAAATTAAGTTGCCAAGCCCAAATGTAAACAATATGGCAACTTAGTAGCGAGTATCTATGATGATGATGTGAACGGGGCGTAGTACTCTGCTGAGCATTTTTTTTTTGCAACTGTTGTTTTATTTTGAAATTATAATTTAAAATCGTTCTTACAACTGATATAGTGGTTATTTCGTGGTTATAGTGGTAGCTCCATGACATTTGACGACAGATGCCAAAATAGATTTTGGGTTGGGCAGAGATAATCACTGACAGAAATTCCTTTAAAAATGAGACTGACCTGAAGGGCAGGGAATAATTGCAGTTTATATTGGGTTGCAGCATTTTTGCTTTATGTCATGGGTAAATGTTACAGGGGACAGTAATAGGCCAGTGGGACCCTCACAGTGTCCAATGCCAAGAATGTGGCAGCATGGGACTAAATAGCCTCAGGACACTCTCCCATCCTGAATGCAATGGCTTTTCCTTGTCTTGACCATATCCTTGTAGTAATCTTTTGATTTAAAATTTATAACCTACAGTCATTTGAAGTTACTTCTACATCAAGACCCAAGAATATGTTAATCAAGGTGTCCAAATTGTAAACTTTACTGATTTTCTTGTATATCTTTAGACAACTGTGAAAAATTAGTTTTGTTTAATCTTTCTAATTGAGCTATGGTTTTCCTGCAGGTCCTTTGAGGGTATATCATGGCTGCAACCTCCCAGGTGTTCAGGGTCATTCGTGGCAGGAGGTTTGGTCAGATACTGGTGCCAGCCATGACATGCCAAAACTCCAGCCGTCCTCCTGGTCCATGCATCAATGCAACTCAGCCACACAGCTTTGAACAAAGATGGCAGCACCAGGTGCGGGCATACAGGACCTCACCTGTATGGCACACCCACTACTTGACCCCACCTCAGGTTAACAGTATTCTAAAAGCTAACGAATACAGCTTCAAAGTTCCTGAGTTTGATGGTAAGAACCTCAGTTCGGTCATGGGCTTTGACAGCAACCAGCTACCGGCAAATGCACCCATTGAGGATCGCCGAAGTGCAGCAACATGCTTGCAAACCCGTGGCATGCTTTATGGTGTATTTGATGGCCATGCAGGCTGCGCATGTGCTCAGGCACTCACCGAGCGCCTCTTCTATTACATTGCTATCTCATTACTGCCACATGAGACGTTGCTGGAGCTGGAGGATGCGGTGGAGAACGGAAGACCTCTTCAACCGATATTGCAGTGGCACAAGCATCCCAATGACTACTTCAGCAAGGAAGCTTCACAGCTCTACTTCTCCAGTTTGCGCACGTACTGGCAGGAACTGCTGGATCTGAGCGTTCCTGGGGAGCAACCGGATGTTGCTGAAGCTCTTGTGAGTGCCTTTAAACGGTTGGACAATGACATATCCCTTGAAGCGCAGGTTGGCGACCCGAATGCGTTCTTGCACTACTTGGTGCTCCGTGTTGCATTCTCAGGTGCTACTGCATGTGTCGCCCACATTGATGGGAATGAGCTGCATATTGCCAACACTGGAGATTGTCGTGCAGTCCTGGGAGTACAAGAACCTGATGGTTCTTTTTCTGCCCTCACGCTCACCAATGACCACAATGCGCAGAATGAATCTGAGATGAAGCGTGTGCTGTCTGAGCATCCACTTTCTGAGGCCAAGAGTGTGGTGAAGCAGGATCGACTGTTGGGGTTACTCATGCCATTTCGCGCCTTTGGAGATGTTAAGTTCAAGTGGAGCATTGAACTCCAGCACCGTGTTCTCGAGTCCGGACCGGACCAGCTCCATGAGAATGAGCACGCCAAGTTCATCCCACCCAACTATCACACACCACCCTACCTTACGGCAGAACCAGAGGTGACGCGACACCACCTTCGTCCACAGGATCGGTTCCTGGTGCTGGGTTCGGACGGGCTGTGGGAAACACTACACAGGCAGGAGGTGGTGAGGATTGTGGGCGAACATCTCACTGGAGTGCACCAGCAGCAACCAGTCAGTGTTGGTGGCTATAAAGTGACCCTGGGTCAGATGCAGGGATTGTTGCAGGAGAGGAAGGCTCGCATCTCCTCCACTTTCGAAGACCAGAATGCGGCTACGCACCTGATTCGGCACGCGGTGGGGAATAATGAGTTTGGAATGGTGGACCATGAGAGGTTGTCGAAGATGTTAAGCTTGCCAGAGGAGTTAGCCCGCATGTATAGGGATGATATCACAATCATTATAGTGCAGTTTAACCCACACGTCATTGGCGGACAGTAGAAGCAGGCACACTCTTTCTTTCACATGTTCCGTTACATACATCTCCTCACACTGCATTATCAGTAATATTAGCACAGCAAAATGTTACCTATCTCTAACACCGGAATGTATTACCCTTGAGTGTGTTTTTGTGTTCATTTTTATTTTCACATATTCATGGCAGCTGACTTGGAAAGGAATTCTGATATTCAGTAGATGAGCGGTGTTTATTCCCAGTGTTATATGTGGAATTGAGCCAAACAGAAAAATAATATGCTAAGCTCACTGCAGACCTACTATCACAATTAAACCATCAAAATGCAACACAAAACCATAAATCAAGACTGGAAATGTACTAATGTAGGTTAAGCAGATTTTGCAATTAGGAGTTTATATAGGAAAGTCCTAATTAGGACTTTCACTTCACTCTTCACTTTATATAGTGCTTGTGTTGTTCCAAAATTTGCTTTTATGTTATATGCTTTTAATTTTTGAATGAATGAAAAAGGAAAGTAAAGCAAAGGTCATTTTTTAATGTTGAGTGAGTGAGAAAGAATGAGAATAGAAAGCAAAATAGGTTCAGATATGTACTTTTACATTGGAGTGCTCTTTAACTGGAATATGTCAAATGAGAAGTTATGTTAAAGGGACAGTACACTAAAAAATTAAATTTCTGTCGTTCACTCACCTTCATGTAATTCCAAGCCTGTACGACTGTGTACGTTCGAAAACAAGATATTTGAAAATGTAAAAGTCAGTGGGGCCCTGTCTTATTTTGGACCCTACTGGCTTTCATTACATGGAAACAAACTGTTACTTATAATGCCTTTTTGTGTCCTGCAAGTTTCAGAATAACATAAAGGTGAGTAACTGATGACAGGATTTTTATTTTTACGTTAATTATATCCCTTTAATGTTTTATTTAGGTTCTAATGAACCAAAAAAAAAGTTGCTAATGTGTTTTTCAGAGTTTATATTCTACTTTAGTACCATTTGTATTCCATCTTTATTTGACTGGTAAGTTATTCTTTTCGTACAGCATGCCTTAGTAGATACAGTTTTTCATGAAGCATGTCTTGGAGTTCATGGGTCATCAAAATGTGGTTTGCACAACCAAATTATCTTCTCACTGTAAAAGTCCTGATAAAGAGGTCTGTGTTATTTTTGTTTTAACCTGTATGTGGAGCCAGAAGTTGAGCATTTGTAACACTGGACCACAAAACCAGTCTCAAGTTGCTGGGGCGTATTTTTAGCAATAGCCAAAAAAAAAAGTGTATGGGTCAAAAAGTAAAGATCATGTTCCATGAAGATATTTTGTAAATTTCCTACTGTAAATATATCAAAGCCTAATATTGATTAGTAATATGCATTGCTAAGAATTCATTTGAACAACTTTTTCTCAGTATTTTGATTTTTTTGCACCCTCAGATTCCAGATTTTCAAATAGTTGTATCTCAGACAAATATTGTTTTGGTTTTCTGATGTGTGCTGAATTTCTCGGAGCGGTGTTTAATGACACAACAAACCAGATATGCTTACACTTCTTATAAGATGCAAACATACCTATATGATACGACATTGGGGAAATATGAACATATATTTTTCATATGAGCATTTTTTGTAATTAATTTAGTATTGAGTATTTTTCCAGGTGTCACAAAATTTTTCAAGTGATTACCGGCCACAAGGTAAAGATTAGAATTTGAGTTCAAGGTCTTTTTTTTTTTTTTTTTTTTTTTTTTTGGTCCGAGGGTTATAGAACAAGTTTAAAAACAACTCTGTGATTGTGCTTTCTTGCCTGTACATTATGTTCTCAACTCTTGCACAAGAACACAGCTGATTACCACATGAAATGTTTCGAATGATAGTAAATCAGCAAACAGTGTTATTAATGTAAAACTGTAAAAACGTATATGCTTGATGAAGTGTAAATACTGACTGCTTTATACTTGAAGTAAATGTATGCTGCAGCTCGTTCCATTTGAAATGTTTAGTATATTTAACTATATTACTATGTGCTGGTGCATGGGCATGACTTCTTCAAATACTCTCGCCTTTTGTATTTTAAATGTTTTAATAAAAATGTAACCAAGTAAGTATTGTCCAATTTTTGTATATTGTTGAAAGGAATGAATGCAAAGTAAAGGTTTTTAAACTGAGCAATCCAGTCTAGCAGACCTTAACAGGTCAAGGTGACACTTGTTGCCAGAAGCTGCATTTTATTCTAGGAATGCACATTTATTTGTAAGAAAAACAACTTCATGTGTTTGGAGTGCTGCCCAAACGGAGCAGTGGGGTCAGGGACAGGGGTCAAATCATCATGGTGTCAGATCACAGTCTCTGATTTGGCAAACTGTAAGTAGGTCAGTCTATCAGAAGCCTGGGTTCAGGACATGGCAATTCCGTTCAGTGGGTTCAGGACATGCATATCTGCAGTTTCAAAGTAAAGATTGTTATGTGACTTATGGGCCTGACTTACACGTGTAATGTTCTTGCCAAACGCCCACAGCCAGGTTTTCAGTTTTCTGACTGACAAAACCTTTTAAAAGACTGGAAGGAGTCTGGATGATTTTTAAATGTTTTTGAAAGAAGCCTCTTAATGCTCACCAAGACTACTGAACTTTTAGCAGCCATTACTCTGGTGCACAAGTGGTAGCACTTTATTTTACAGTCCTGTTCCTCATGTACATACTTTGTACTTATTATAGTAATAACAATAACTATGTAATAACTAGGTACTAACCCTGAACCTACCCCTAAACCTAACCCTACCCCATGTAGTTACCTCGTGGTACCAGAACCTTCTTAGATAAATACATTGTAAATACACTATAAGTACATGTTAGTACACGTACTGTAAAATAAAGTGCAACCGTACAAGTTCATAGAAGTGATATTTAACTGATGTTAGTGAAAAGTCACGTGCTTCTTCAGAAATCATTCTAATGTGCTGCTCAAGAAACATTTCTTATTGACAATGTTGAAAACTCCTTAACATTTTTGTGAAAATTTCAAGTTTAAAATAACTGCATTTATTTGAAAGATACGTCTTTTGTAAAAATAGAAAGGTCTGTTTTAACTTTTGACCAGTAAAATCCAGCCTTAATGAAAGTCCTTTTTTATGAATAAAAAACTGGTGTATTAGAATGGTACTATATACGTTATTTTAGACGAGGCTTAATATGCAATATTCTTCATCCACCAGGAGGCCCTTGGCCCAAAAAAAAAACAAAAGCAAACCCGTAAACAATAATTCACAGATTATTTGATCGTGGAGAGGGTTTGTTTTAATTTACAAAACTAATGAAGACATCCAAGAAGTTTGCAGACACAACCTGAGTTTTCACAACATTAGAAATCGAGGGAATTAATTCAGTACAAAAGTAAATAAAGAAACGAGGTTTTAACTGCGCCATTTGCATGCAATTTAATTCTCCTCCTGGGGGCGCTAATCTTCAACAAACGGAAAAGACTCCTACGGTTAAATGTACACATGAAATACACTACAGCCTGAAAGACAATCATGAACGTATTATATCTGTAACATAATGCATGTGATGTATAGTGACTAATGTGTGTGTTAATTACCTGTACATAAAGTGAGGCGCCTGAGATGATTGAATGATGTACGTGGAAAGTTGACCGATAGACGGTAAATAATGACGTTGACGTAAATCTGTCTCGCTTATTTTACTGAATAAATATTGATTTTATCTGCAGCACAACAAACCAGAAACAGTATAAAAGGACTTTGAACTAACTCCAATATGCCATGAAGTTTTGATCTCAATCTTGCTCTGGGTTTATGCACGTCCTCACATATAGAATGTTAAATCTGTTCAAATAGAAATAGGCTCTGATTTTTTATTTTCCTGGGTGTTACTTATTTTTTTCAGCAAGTAGAGCTGTAAAAGCAGGTTTTATATTATTTAAAATTTATTCTGTTTTTTTTTTCAGGACAGTGGCCAGATTGACTGGAGTGAGAGTGATATTACTGTAAGCATGATGATTCATTCCCACACCAGACATCTTCCTCCACTCACTAGCCAGAAAAACTCAGCAGTTCCACTGACTCATCCTGTCAATCAGAACTGGTCATTTAAATTGGACATTTAGCTATTTAAACCCAGTGATATTTTCTACATCTCAGTTCTGTGCCTGTTCCATAGTTATCAGTTAACTGGAGTAGACTGTATTGAAAGATAAGTACATAAACATCTATGCATCCATCATAGAGTTTAAATAGGAGAATCTAAAAGTACATAGTCAAAGAATACATTTTAGATCATATACATGGTGGTAATAGGCCAACATAACTCTGGTCTTCTTTTGGATATATATTTTCACTTCGTTGTAATAGTTCTAAGTTCAAAGATGCTTCTGCCATAATTAGTAGACTAAACACTCAATTAATGATGATCATAATCATTATGCTAATCATTCCCTCTAGAATTATCTATAATTAATCTAACAGATGTGTGGTTAAAGTGATATAGCTGTTGAAATTATGAATGTTATCTCTACAACTGTTGGAAAATAGATCCCAAGTAAATGTTAGGGAGGATTTAGCAACTGCACATTTGATGGATGTTATCTTTACAACACAAGACAGTTAAAGGATTGGGTCAATCAAAAATGACCTTTGGCAGATATAGATAGTTAAGTAAGATAGTTTGGTTATGTTTTGGTTTGTTGCTTTATCATTATAAGAGTAAAAACTGAAACTGTTTATTAAATCAATTAAAATGGAGCTCATATAAATATAGCTTTTTACACATTGGCAACAATCTGCTTGCCTTTTCCATATTGTAAATTATACAAGGTTTGTCTTGTGCAATAAATAAATAAATAACATTCTCATATATTTGCATTTATTTAACCAGGAGAGAACCTCAATTAGATAAAACATTTCTTTTTACAGGAGTGTCCTGGCCAAGATAGGCGGCCCATATACACATAACAAACAATTATACGTCACAACAATATATATCAATATCAATAAAATACAGCACTAGAAGCATTTGCAAATCTTTTTCCACTGCACACAAAGTGTTTTGAAATTACTAAGAGATACCAACTGATTTAGCCGCAGTTTCGTTTGAAGAGAGTTCCAGTCTGACGGTGCAGCATATTCAAAAGCAGTTTTACCTAGATTTATTTGAGCTGAAGGTACATGAAGATTATAATAAGACTGGTAATGCAATTAATAGTAGCCAACTACTTTTTGTTGAATCAAACAACAGAAATAGGATGGCAAAAAAACATAATTGCTTTGTAAATCGATAAGTACCAATGCATTTTCCTTCGAACAGCAAGTGAAGACCAGGCAACTCTATTATATAATGAACAGTGATGTGTAGAAAATGTACAATCTGTAATAAATCTTAAGGCACCATGATACACAGCATCAAGGGAGGCAAGAAGATAAGAAGAGATATGCTGATATACTACAGCCCCGTAGTCAAGAATCGGTAAAAAGTTCCAAACACAAGCTTCTTCCTTGTGTTGAATGAAAAGCAAGACTTATTTCTCAAATTAAATCCTAGCTGCTTCTTCAACTTTTGTCTCAAATAATTAATATGTGAATTAAAATTAGTTTGTCATCAATTATGATGCCAAGGTACTTATACTCGAAAAACAGAATTATCTAAAAAATTCCAGAATTTGATAACAACATAAATGTAGCTTTTTCAACAGTTAAGACCAACTTTAAAGCGAAAAACCTTGCTTGAATAATATCAAATGACTGTAAATCATCCAGAGCAGAACAAAAGATAACAGCGTCGTCTGCATTAAAGTGCAAATCCTTGCATTTTCAATATTAACTTCTAGACAATTTATATATATATATGTATATATATATATATATATATATATATATATATATATATATATATATATATATATATATATATATATATATATATATAGTAAAAAATAATGGCCCCAATACAGATCCTTGGGGGACTCCCGTACCCACTTCCATTAAGTCTGATTTGATTCCTTCCACTTGCACATATTGAATTCTTCCCTTCAAATAAGTATTAAACCACGAGACCACATTGTCTGATAGACCGACCTATAGCCTATTTAACAAAATCTTATGGTATCAAATGCTTTAGTTAAATCAATAAAAAGACAAGCACAGTGGTGTTTTCCATCTAGGGACACCACAACACTTTTAAAACAGCCGTAATGGTGCTGTGTTTTTTTTAACGAAATCCTGATTGGTTGATAGACAGAAGTTTGAGTGTGTAAATACTGTGTCAGTTGTTCACTGATAAAATGTTTCAAAAGTTTTGACAAGATACATAGCTTGGAAACAGGTTTGTAGTTATCTAATAAATTAGGGTTGCCCCCTTTCAACACAGGATAAACAAAGCAGACTTCCAGATCTGTGGAATTTCCTTGGTTGTTAAGGAATGATTCAACAGATGTGTCAATGGTAGTGAAATAATATTAGCCGCTAATTTTAGAAACAATGGTTCAATAAAATCAGGACCTGACAATTTATTTACATCTAGGGCTTGTAATGCAGAGCAGACATCAAAAGTAGTGATGTCTAAAAACAAACTTTGTTGTCCATTGATGCCACTCTGCATTAAGAAATTCAGAAGTTGCTGTTGTATATTTATTAGTCTGAAACAATGACCCAGATGCAGTAAAATGGCTATTAAAACAATTGACCATTTGTGATTTATCCACTGTTTTAATACCATCTTTTATCAAGAAAATACTTTGCTTTTGCTTTTCTAATCATAACTGTACATTTGTTATGAAGCTGTTTAAAATACAACCAATCAGGATTTAAGTTGGTTTGTCTGGCCTTAGCCCATGAAGCATCCCGCTCATGAATTAAGTCAGACAATGCAGTTGAGAACCACAGATTATCTTGACATTGAACTCTAAGTATGCACCTTTTATTTTTTAAAAGGTGCATACTTGTTGATAATCAGAATAAAACTGTCATAAAAATATTTCCAAGCACTTTCACTGGAATTAATGTAATTTTGTCCCAGTCAAATTGTGTGAGGTCAAAAAACCTTATTAAAGTGTTTCATGCAGCGCTTGGTGATAATTAGTGGTTTCTGCTTGGATAATTTTATATCTCTAGGTACTGCAACAACACAATGATCACTAATATCATTTGCAAATACAGAAGCTAGAGAATGTTTGTAAGGGGCATTTGTGAGAACAAGATCTAATAATATGGATTTTTCTGGAAATTTCAAGTTCAGTCTTGCTGGATGCATCCAATTCAAGTTAAAATCACCCATTAATATCAATTCTTTATATTTCAAATAATTCATCAAATAGGTTAATGTATCACTGGTAGCTGAGTGAGGTGTTTCTTGCCCAGATATGGACCATATCCAATTTAGGTAACAAACTACGAATGTTACCATGGATAAAACCCAAGTGTGACCAGGATTTTAGTTCAGTTGGAGTAGGAAAATTTGGGGCACAGCTATTATATGGTACTGGATTTTAATTTATTCTCAGTTTGGTTCTGCATCTCATAACAGTTTGTTTGGTTCACGTTTTGGCAGAGGGTCTAAACTGCCTAAAAGATGCACACATATGGTACAAGAAAAGAAATCAACTCCCATGTTCCTGTTTCTGGGATTTTGGCTGTTACCATGACAACACATGTTGTGTGGGAGAGACAGTCAGACGCTGAGGAATGATCAGATGGTTAGACAAAAAGACCAGGGCAACTACACAGACATCTATCGAACAACCACTCACTCTTTCATCCATCCGTCCATTTTTCAGCCACGGGCAAGGTCAAGAGAGGAGCAATGCTCATCTGTCAATCCATCTGATGAACTTTTTCTCTGTTGGCTTGTGGAAAATTCAGTGAAGGAATAAAGATCTTCTGAGTCTATAGTCTAGCTTGATAACAGCAAACCTAATGGTGCTGTAAGCATGTAAGAATTAGGCCAAATTTCTATTAAACTGAATTGTGCTGTTGTTGTAAACTGAATAAATTGAATTTCACTGTCACTCGCTATTAATCTTCAAGTACCTTTACGTTGGATACTGTGATTTTTTTTGTTCCTGGATCAAAATTATTGTCCAAAAATATAGACCTAAACCTAACCCTACTCATAATGTATCCCTAAAATTAGAAGGATATGATAGTTAAATTAAGTTGTAGAAACACTCAACTATGGTTGTATGGCTAAAACTGACATTTCCTGCTAACTTATCCCTCAATTCTGATTGGTTGATTGGAATGTTGATCTAGGAACATTGCACTCTTTGAAATCACGCTCACCACATTACATTATCCTGCTCATTACAGGGTTTCTCCTCAATTTTATATAAGTATGTGGACATTCAATACTGATTTGAAGTGTCCACTAAGTGAAAATAGTAGAATGTATTAAATCACCTGTAGCAAACAAACTGAACACCACAGTTTGCTATAATATTACAGCAAGTCATTTTCACTACAACCGATAACACATGGCAGCAGTTGCATTTGTTTGAAATGATAAAGATTAATTTATTATTCAAATATATTTTTCAGGGACAATGGGAAATACTGCTGAATGCCGTGAAGGGGGAAAAAATTTAAAAATGCAGTGAGTGACCAATCAGATTCAAGTATTTTAGAGTCTCATTAAAATGTACATTTTGCCAACAAAATCCAACTTCTGTCTGGTATAATACCTGGACACATGTTTATAGATGAAACTCTACACCTTAGAAATATTAGCCATGCTAAAGATTAAAAATATCTATACTTTTTAATTTAATCCTAAATCTTAAAGGGTTAGTTCGCCCAAAAATGAAAATTATGTCATTAATAACTCTTATGCTGTTCCAAACATGTAAGACCTTCTTTTATCTTCGGAACACAGTTTAAGATATTTTAGATTTAGTCTGAGAGCTCTCAGTCCCTCCATTGAAGCTGTGTGTACGGTATACTGTCCATGTCCAGAAAGGTAAGAAAAACATCTTCAAAGTAGTCCATGTGACATCAGAGGGTCCGTTGGAATTTTTTGAAGCATCGAAAATACATTTTGGTCCAAAAATAGCAAAAACTACGACTTTATTCAGCATTGTCTTCTCTTCCGTGTCTGTTGTGAGAGATAGTTCAAATCAAAGCAGGATATCCGGTTCGCGAACGAATCATTCAGTTCACCAAATTGAACTGAATCGTTTTAAACGGTTCGCATCTCTTATACGCATTAATCCACAAATGACTTAAGCTGTTAACTTTTTTAATGTGGCTGACACTCCCTCTGAGTTCAAATAAACCAATATCCCGGAGTAATGCATGCACTAAAACAGTACACTGACTGAACTGCTGTGAAGATGAACACCGAGCTGAGCCAGATAATGAACAAAACACTGACTCGTTCTCGAGTCAAGAACCGGTTGCATCGCTGTTCGGATCACCAGTAGTTCTTTCAGACAGTTCGATTCAATAAACCGGTTGAAGAAAATGGTTCACCGGTTCTTTTGCGCTCGACGTAATGGCGTCATTTCAAGCCTTCGGTTTACCCGCACCCGTAACACTAGCACAGAATCAGTTCAGAATCAATAACCAAAAGAATCAGTTCAGTTCAGACACTCTGTGTGTCGGTCTGCTTCACGCTGAATCACACATGCGCAGTATCATCAGCTCCTCGGTTCAAGAATCGGACGCGTCTGACAGGAACGGTTCTTGACTCGTGAACGAGTCAATGTTTTGTTCGTCATCTGAATCGGCTCGGTGTTCATCTTCAGTTCTCTCACAGCAGTTCAGTCAATGTACCGTTTGAGTACATGAATTACTCCGGGATATTGGTTTGTTTGAACTTAGAGGGAGTGTCAGCCACATTAAAAAAGTTAACAGCTTAATTCATTTGTGGATTAATGCACATTAGAGATGCAAACCGTTTAAAACGATTCAGTTCGATTTGGTGAACTGAATGAATCGTTCGCGAACCGGATATCCAGACTGCTTTGATTTGAACTATCTCTCACACAGACACGGAAGGGAAGACAATGCTGAATAAAGTCGTCATTTTTGCTATTTTTGGACCAAAATGTATTTTCGATGCTTCAAAAAATTCTAACTGACCCTCTGATGTCACATGGACTACTTTGAAGATGTTTTTCTTACCTTTCTGGACATGGACAGTATAACGTACACACAGCTTCAATGGAGGGACTGAGAGCTCTCGGACTAAATCTAAAATATCTTAAACTGTGTTCCGAAGATAAAAGGAGGTCTTACATGAACAGCATAAGGGTGAGTTATTAATGACATAATTTTCATTTTTGGGTGAACTAACCCTTTAATAATATATATATTTTTGCATTTTATCACACTGTAAAATGGCTATTAAAACAATTGACCATTTGTGTTTTATCCACTGTTTTAATACCATCTTTTGTTAAGCAATGGGAATGACCTGAAGCAGATCTATTACCAGTCAAAATCTTTTTTCCATAACTTACTAGCATTTGCAGATTTTTTTGGTTTTATCAAGAAAATACTTTGCTTTTGCTTTTCTAATCATAACTGTACATTTGTTACTTTTTAATTTAATCCTAAATCTTAATAATATATATATATATGTTTATCCTAAATCTCACACTGTTTTCTCAGTTCCCCAAGTTGATAATGTAAATGCACAACTCTACTCTTTCAACTAATTGTCACCCCTGACATCAGTGTGCAAGAAAACAAGTAGCACTGTGCATGTGTCTGACTCCAAAAATGGACATAGAACCCCCATCGGATGGATCTGGCTAATATCAAACAAAAGGTGTAACCATGTTTTTTACTATTACACAGTGACATGCTCCACAGACCCCCCACCACATCTCTCTTCTTGTTTGTTATGGAACGTTGCTTAGAAACCGAAGAATATGAAAGTAATAGATCAGCATGAAGACTCACAGACTAGTGATACAGACTGAGAATTTATGAGAGTGAGTTTTTACCATCTCTAGGTCGTTTGATTTGTCTCTGATATTTCATATTCTCTTCTTGTCTCTTTCAAGATCTGCAATCTATGATAAAATCTATGATAAAACTTTATAGAAACACAAAACATACAGTTACATAAGAATTATGGAAGAAGCAATAAACTTTACTCATTACAGTTATTTCTTTTGAAAAAATATAATAATGCTTTAAAAGCTATTTCTTGTGCTATCTTGTCAGCTAGTTTATTTATGGTTTTATATAATATTGTTAATAGTAATATAGTTTACATACTAACATGTTTAGACGTGGGAAGTTGTGGGAAATGTGGATTTATTCCTCTCTCTCTCTCTCTCTCTCTCTCTCTCTCTCTTTCTCTCTCTGTCTCTCTATGGGCCCTATCTTGCACCCAGCGCAATTGACTTTGTACACCGACGCATGTGTCATTCCTATTTTGCACCCGCGCAAAGCGCGCTTTTCCCTCCACAGAAGCACGTCGCTAAACTAGTGAATGAACTTGCGCTCCCTGGGCGGTTCAGCGCAAAAAAGGAGGCGTGTTCCGGCGCAAACAATCCCTGGTGCTATTTTGCTGTTCCTTTAAACAATTGCGCCACTGACCAGAAAAAACCTAGTCTAAAGTCAGTGGCGCGTTGCGCGTTGTTCATTATGCTATTTTAAGGGCGCATGCTTGACCATAATGTATAGCGTGCACAACGCGCATACACTTTGCTCATGTAATCTACACAGATGCAACAGTTATTTTGGCAAATCATAAATTGTTATACTAAAAAAATATTAACACATGAGATGACGGAAATCATTGTGGTGTGCCACGAAGATGTGAACAAAATAGGCATAAATCTAGCTTACAAATTATTCAGGCTAATTGTAGTAATTAAGGATCAGAGCTGTTTGCCCAATAGTGGCAAGACATATATGTATACAAGGACATCTGACAAATTGTGGCTATTTCCTCCCACGCCTGTTTAACCGACGCTTTTTGGGTGGGTTTCTCCCATCCCCATACAACACAACTTCTCTGTCTTTCACTGCTCTTACAAGAACATCAGTCTCCTCGGCTGTGAACCGCTCCTGGCGTGCGCCTGGTAAATACGCCATAATAATAGCAATCCGTAATGGAACTTGCGCACCTGCTTTTAAAGGGAATGTTGGGTGACGCTCTGATTGGTTTATTTCATGTTACGGCCAAACCACACCTATGAATAATGAAGCTGCTTCAGACCAACCCATTTTAGATTTGCGCCGGGCGCAAGAGCCATTTATCCCGCCGGGAAAATAGCAACAGCGCCGAGACCCGCCCACAAACTTACTTGCGCTTCACGCTTTGACACTTGCGTTTCAGATCGTTAAAATAGGGCCCTATATATATATATAGTCAAACAGGCAAAAATGTTGTTGTCATTCAGTGATTTTTATGCCTTCTTACACTGCAGCATTTAATAGAACCTGACCTTTGACCTGCACGAGACATTTTCTAGGAGTAAAGTCAAACAAAAACAAAAAACATCACATGGATAGATTTTTACACATTTTATTTGATTCTTGGACAATGGGGAATAAATATAAGATTTACATTTTTATAGTTTTAATCCATTTGAAATATGACAACATACTGTACACAACATGTTTTAAATTCCAAGCTTTAACTTTACTAAGTAAAGGTGTGTGTATGTGGAGGATCTGGATGTCAGTTTGCCTGGGTTGTGCACTGAGTTATGTTTACAGTTGACATGTTATCCTGACTCTAGAGCATTGCTTTAGCCTCTCCAGAAGTTGCTGCTCTATGCTGATCCTTCTTCTTGATTCGGTAGATGACAATGATCAGGAACAGACCTGGAAGAAAAAAAACAAAAACATTTTCTCAGTTTGCTTCTTTTTAGTCTTAAATATTAATACAGCAAAATGCAACTTATCAGTCTTACCGATGAAGCCGAATGTTCCTGCCAGGATGCCGATGGTGCCGCTCATGCCCAGCTTCCAGCTGTGAGCTGCTGGCTCGATGTAACAGTAGCCCAGTTTAGTGCAGTTACATATACGCACTAAAAAAAAAAGAAAGAAAGAAAGAAATCTCAGATGAGATGTTAGACCATCATGCTAGATGTTAAGAGTGTTAAATATAAAATAAAGAGGAAGGAAACAGTTTACCATCAAACTTTTGAGTGATACCCATCCCAGCTTTGTCTTTGATGTTGATGGGAACAATGGCATTCATATCAGTTGAGGGCTTCTTCTTCAAAACCAGCCGCGCTGAGGTTCCTGCAGATGCATAAACAGGTTTACATAGTTACAGCAGTAAATTAAGTAAATACAAGTCATACTGTGTGTAAGACGTTTATTTAAAAATATATATATATTTCACTCACCATCCAGAGGTTTGATCTCAAAGTTTGGTGACTTGCGGTTAAGGGAGAAGGTGAAAGGCTCTCCATAGGGGTCGGCATCCTTATCTACAGCAGTGAGTGTCAAAGGGGTCATATCCTGGACGCAGATGAAGCCCTGTGTCTTCTGCAGTATAGGGTAGTTGTCATTCACATCCTGCAGATGAATATCCACCTTCATCTCAGCCTCCTGCTTGTCCCCCTCTGAGAGGAACAGAAACAGACTGTAGTATTTACCAAATGACACTCACCTGGAGTGACGCCTCACCAGTCTAGTAAGCAATGATCACCTGATTTCTCACCTGTTTCATAAGCGATGAGTGTGAGAGAGATCTGCTCCACCGTCTCTCTGTCCAGAGCAGCTTTAGTCTTCAGCTCTCCAGAGTCAGCGTCCAGCTCCAACCAGTTATGTTCATCACCTTCCATCTTAAACCTGACAAAAAGAACATATGCAGGAATGACATAAAAGGCATTTAAGACTGCTATTAAAATGCTAAGTTTCACTGGCTCCCAGAGATATTTTAAATAACCTACAGTGGAGTCAAAAAGTCTTCGAAAAAAAAAATAGTATTTGTTTTTTTTTTCATAGTTCTAAGTAACCAAGGTGGGATTGTATAAAATGTTACAAGCGTATACAGAATTAAACTGAAATATTGTTTCTTTCATCAGTTTCAACATATAAGAGCTGGAACAGAGATCTTCATTAAACTTCAGAAGTAGATGTATCAAAGCCCTTTGAACAAACACTTTCATCTCCTATATGATCTGATTATATAGGAAATATAATGCGAAGCATTACTTGATAGTCTTTCCCTCTGGATCCTTGGCTTTAGCTGTCATTATTACGGTTCCAACCGTGATGTTTTCTGGAACGTTGACGTTAAGAGTTTCAACGTCAAACTCTGGAGGCTCGTCCACATCCACCAGCTGAATGACAACAAATGTGGTGGCATTTTCATCATACTCCACTCCTTTGATCAGGGGCTCAGGATTACGGGCATTGATCTGAAGGTTGAAGACGCTCTGGAGCTCGTAATCCAGTGGCTGCAGATTGAGAATATCAAAAAATAAAGAAATGCAAAAAGCATAAAACAGAAATGTAAACAGTTTTTGAATTTCAGCATGTTTTCCTCATGAGTGACGTCTTGTTACCCGAGCAATGTAGACTCTGCCCTCTCCAGTATCTTCATCAACCTCAATGGCTAAGAGGTTGTGTGGGTCTCCAGCAGCGATGTGATACTCCACCCTAGAGCTTCCTGTTCCTGGGTCGTCTGCATCTGTGGCTTTGATGGTGAGCAAAGTGGTTCCCACTTCAGCTAGTTCAGGAGCACTGTGGGACCCGTACTTCAGTAGGGAAGAAGGTGGTTATGAATCAGAGCAGAGATTAATTATTCAATAATCAACAGGGAGAAAGCATGTAATTAATGTAAGGAGTAAAATAAAATATATACATCTTTTTTCTCGAAGACAGGGATCTCGTTATTAATGTCGATGACCTTGATGATTGCTTTACATTCCGTGGTGTAAACTGCAAACAAGTGCAAAAGTTAAAGAGCACATTCTTCTTAAAAAAAAAAAAAAAAAAAGATAAAAACATTTGAGTTCAGGCTGTGTTTACCTCCATCAGTCACATTAATGGTGAGCTCATACTGAGACACCACTTTCCTTTGTAAGTTTTTATTTGCCAGCTTGATTTCACCATTGTCGATGGTGAACATTCTGTCGAAAGGCTTGGCAGGCTTCTGTCTGATGAGTGTGTAGACTAATAATGAGTTCAGTGTGTTCTCCTTATCACTATCATGAGCAGGCAGAACCCCAATTTGGTTACCTAAACAAGATATCATATAATTAAACATTTCAAGATCAAAATTGAAGGACAATGATAAAACAGTTAATGAAATACTAAAAGAGAAAGTGGGATCCAAAAGTCTGAGATTCAAAATCTATTTCAAATCTTGTAAGAATTCGTTTTAAACAAACATTATGACATAAAATACAAGAATGTTAGAGATTTTTTTTCTCTTTACAGTGATAATGTAATCTCATTGAAATTTTGAAAACGACAAAAATGAAAATGCCATGTTAAGAATTTACAAGACTTATGCAGATTTATTTATTTATTACTGTTTAATAAAATATATATAATTAATAAAAAATGTATAAAAGAAGCCTTTTCACCAGAGGCATCAGACTTTTTGACCCCTCTCTATGCAGTTGGTCAAATTGTGCTATGACATGCACCTGGTTTGAATTGATGTAATGTGAGTGTGTGTGTGGTCCAGGTAACCTGTGTGTATATGTGTTTATAAAGGGTCTCACATTATTACCTATGGGCTCATTCTCTTGCACCTCAAACACAGCTTCATCACACACAGGACGGTTATCATTCACATCCTCCACCTCCACATGAATCTCCATGGGTTTTTCCAACTCAACACCCTGTCCATCTTCTGCCAAGACCACTAAAGTGTACTAAAACACACACACATACATGTCAAGTTTAAAATGCAACACGCAGTTTTATACAATAAGTAATAAAGAGTGAAATATGTTGAAGCCCCAATGTAGTTTACAGACTGATATAAATTATTTCCTCTTTCAGATCAGTTTCTCAAGGATTTACCATTTCTTTCTCTTCTCTATCCAGAGGAGCGGTAACATGAATTTCTCCATCTTCATTGATGGTGAAGGGGAAGGAAAGCCTTTCTTTCTGTACCAGTCTGTACAATGCGGTGGGATCATTTGCACGGACCTAAAAAACAAACAATCAATAAATAATTAAATAAATAAAAATAAAAATAAATAATGTAATTCATCATTCAGATCATAATAATGAATAACAAATAACATTATTGTTTTTAGATCCAGACTTACTGTGGTAAGATACATAGGGTATTCCCCTTCCAAATTTTCTCTGATGGTGATTGGTCCAGGGCTGACCCAGAGGTTTTGAATGACAGCTATGTTGACCCGTGTCGTGCTGCTCAAAGCGTTTGGAGCTCCGCCTCCTAAATCCTCGACACGAACGATCAGCGCATAGTCTGGATCTTGAAGAAGATTCGCTCCTCTTCTTTCTGCTCATTCAATATAAACACTCATTCATTTTTACTGATTCTGAAACAATGAAATAATGATTAATGATTCATGTTGCTTATTTGGAGCCGTTAAATTTACTCAATGTAAGTTATTAATATGACACTATTATTTATTGAACTGTTTATCAAACTCGCAGTTGTGCTTTAACTCTGAATCAGTTGATCCAATTGCTTTTAAAATGATTCACAGTTTCAGAGATCTTGAAAAACCATAGGCCTTCGTCACCTGTAGGCTGAAATGGTGTAAATGAAAAAAAAACTTCAGTCAGAGGTTCAGTCAGTAAATTATTAAATTATATAGTAAATTATTATTCCACAGCTTGATGCAATCTAATGAAGTGAAAGGCCTGCACATTTCTGTTGGTCACATGATGTTCAGTGGTGAAGTAATCTGGATTAAATCCAGCCTGGTTTCTGAGACCACAGTAATCTGCACTGATGAGGGCTGAACTGCTTGAGCTCAGTTAATGACTGTGTTTTTATTTACAGCATGTGGTACGTTCCACACACCAGAGTGAATGTAATTACAGAAGGGGTCATTCATAGACATTAACACAGCAGTTTAATCTGAGTGTGTCTGTGAGAGCACTATAATCAGTACGGTTCATCTCAGCCTCATTCTGAATGACATGTTCTGTCCTCCCTCATGCTCTCATTTGCTCAAAGAGGATCACAAACAGAGGAGACAGAGCAACATACTGCTTTCATTTGGCCCATTTATACATTTCTTAATCAAAGTTCTGTTATTTATAGCAAAATGGCAGTAAACAAGTCTCTGAGTCTGGCATGATTATGTACACAACATAAACTGCTTTTCAAAATACCCCGGAATCTATGGAAGCTGGTTTTCACCACAGAAAAAAAATGTATCTCACAATTCCAATCGAGTTTATATCTCACAAGTTTATGAATTAATATCTCACAGTTTTTCTTAGAATTCCAATTACATCATGCAATTCTGTTTTTTTTTTTTTTTTTTTACCACAGAATAACAAATGGGGCTTTTTATCTGATAATTTAAACTCGCAATTGCACTGTGACTGTATGGTTTTTTTTTTTTTTGCTTGTTTGTTTGTTCTTAAATATCAATTTTAAAATCATTCTGATGGTAAGTTTGGTGAATGGGTAAAAAATTCTGTGAAAACGGTGGATTGCTTAATGCTCTGTAAATACAAGTTCCTATGTTGCAAAAATAAACAAAACTACATACAGTTGCGTTAAATAACATGATCACGTGTTTTTTTGTTCTCACCAGCACGTTCGATGCATGTGTAAAAGGGATTGTTCTCCAGAGGGATGTTGTTCCTTGGAACACAGTAGTCCTCAAACTTCTTTTTCAGGACATCAGGACTGCCACGGACCTCCCCGCGGCTGTATGTTACAGCGGGCCTGGCCCTCAGAAACTCTGCTCCTGCAAAACACCAGAAATACACACGTTCATCTTCTTTTAAAGAGAAATACTGGTTTGGCATTAAACAAAACATATGCACAACATATGGGTTTTTCTGAATATCTTTTTGTTCTAAATGTGTTGACATACCTTCCTCTGTTAGAAAGATATCTCCACTATCCGGGTTAATTCCAAAGTAAAAACCATTTCCAGGATTTGGGATTTGGTTTACAATGCTGAATCTAAGTTGGGCATTTAATGTGTCGGGATCGTCTGCATCGGTAGCAAACACCTGCAAGAATGTAACTTCTGCACGCACACAAGATTAAAAAGAGAATTAAAGGTGTGTATATTTTAATTTGAAGAGTTTAAAGTTTCAATGTCCATTGATAATAGGTGTGTCTCTCACCTGCAGGTGAATGCTCTCTAACATGAGCACTGTACTGACTCTCACTAAAGACAGGGTGGTTGTTGTTGACATCCACAACTTGCAATACAACTGAGTAAGGCCCATCAACAGTTTCACCATCTGCTGACTGTGCTTCAATCTAAAGAAAAACACACACATGTTTAGAAATGTTTGTACTGGAATTTACATTTAGATGTCAACACATCTCAGTTTTTATTAATTTATACAATTATAATTAAATAAAATAATGTAATATATTAATATAATCATGTTAACTAATAGACTACAATGGAATATCTGTTTCAAAATTATTTTCATACAACAGAACCATTTACAATGAACTACTAAATTTAATACAGTGATTTAATATAGTGAAAAATATATAGTGAGGAGGATTTAAAATATAGACTTTCCATATACAAAATGTTTAATGTAAAACCATGTAGCTAAATATAACACATGGCCATGTCGCACTTCAACGGTGTGCTTTGTGCTTACTAGAAAAGTACAATGTAGGGATTTTGTATCTTCTTAAAGACCCAGGTGCTTGCATGTTATGTGTGATATATCATAATACAACACTAATAAATTACATCTAGATGGTGGCTTTTATCTTGGCTCCATTCCAGAGGTTGCTCCAGGAATAGCCAGCCGTCTGAAGAAATACTGATCTTTCCTTCGGTCTCTCCGCTTACATGATACGTCTCCGCTTCCTCTGTTGATGTAAACTGAACAAAGAAAGCATTTCTAGTATATTTTCAAACAATAAATTCTAAATACTACTGACAACAGATGTTCTAATAAAAATGTAAGCATTATGTCTGTCTTCATAACTAACCCGTCTGTGAAAATGAACCGTAGAAACACAAAAAGAGAGCCTGTGGTACCTGGTAAATGGGATAGGGCACAGGTGTAGCCTCTGGCACATCTAAAACTAGATTGTCTAATGGCCCCTTTATGTCCTCCAAACCAATCCCATGAGCCTGAGAGAGAGAGAGAGAGAGAGAGAGAGAGAGTGAGAGAGTGAGAGAGAGAGAATTATGAAGCCATATGAAAAATAACACCCTAAGTCACTGAATTCAAAGTCAAAATGCAAAAATCACCATTATAGATATAAGCATATTGTCAACTGCTATATTGTCTGTTATCAATCTTGATCTACATCTAGATCAATCTAGTCATGAACAACATTAGTGGCCAATATTCTTTCTGAGAATGCGATTTCCCTGCATATTAATAAAAACATTTGACCACACTTCTTAATATATAACTGTATAAAGATGTTTTATTACTAATTTGTTGTCTTACTGCAATATAAAGTCATTTATTCAATATCAAGTCAATTATCCATTAAACCTATCTGTGCTTTGAAGGTTGCTGAATATTTGCCCACGTCTGTGGATTATTTATGTAGAACAAATGATTTAACTTTCCGAATGAATCCAGATTATGTCTCTTTGTCTTTGACTGATTAATGGAGTGTGGGCAGAGAAATGGACTTCAGCATAGTTACTCATTTATGGACTGAATAAAAGTTTGTAAGGACACTACAAGGTCGCCACGTTAAAATCCTGGTCGCACACACACTCACAATGCTGACGAGAAGGGTCAAGTGTAGCAAATGTGCACCTCTCATGGTCCCAGGCAACAAAACCTGGTGGAAAAGGAATGACAACATGTGAAACAGTGCCTTTAATTGAAAGGACCTTTATCATAGTTACTGCAAAACCATTATAATTTACAGGAGTGACATTTATTTGCCAAATAACTTTATCAGATGACTATTTCCTGACATGACGGCCCCTGCTGTGCAAACAGAGCAATGAAGTGAAGCCACATGGTGTGACAAAAGCCTAATTACAAATTACCCATCTGCTTCTTTAATGTTAAACTTCAGTCAATGATTATTAACAACACATACTATTCAACCAGTCCTGAGTAACGTTTCAGCAATATAAAAGACGATTTTCTTTCCTATGTGTGTGCATGGGAATTTTCTGTTATTTTCCCCTCTGTTATCAGACTAATCTATGCATATTTTGTCGGTCCCTCTGTGCATATCATATGCATAAAAATAGTGCATGAGTGGCATTTGATGGTGACATCATGACTCTCGTCATGTGGCGCTGTGTGTGTGTGTGTGCATCCCAGTCCATAAAAAGGTTATTTAAAGGTCACTTGGCATTCAAGCGTGGGCGGTGCCTCCTGTACCAGACAGTGCTGATAATGTGTGCATGTGTGTTTTTGTGTGTCACTGCTGTATCACAGTTTATCAGATTTTACAATGTCTGTACTGACAGATATATTACAAAGCCAAGACTTTTAAATATGAAATATTCTAGATCCACACATCTGAAAAAAGGAAGGGGCAAAACACTCAAATAAATGTTCAAGAAAGAAATGTGTGTTTATGAATGTGTATATTTATACATCTATACAGTATATATATTATAGATCGATTTTTCAGGGTCTTTTCAGGATTCAGATCACCAATACAATATCAATTCATTTTATAATTAAAATTAAATGTTAACTTTGTTGGTAAAGGCAAACAAAATACTGGTTTCTCAGTTTAACAGTCACATCATTCAAGTAAACATGGAACAATTATTAAACACTTAGTAACTGAAAGTAAGTTGCAGACCATGGATCAATAAAGGAAGTTGTTTACAGGTGTGGTTCCATACTTCAGCCTTCAATAAACATATTTATCTAGATAAAAAATAAACAGATTTATCTAGAACTGTATCACTGATCACACACATAATGTGTAGATAGATAAAGATCTCTATATTAATCTGACTGTGTAAGTCGCAGTGAGGGTTCCAGAGTAAATTAAGCAATGTCGGCAGTTTTAATGCAATAATGTATTGAAATAAGAATATGGTTAAGTGGTTTACTGTTACTGGAATTTGTTTTTAGGTTATATCGGTCAGATCTATTGTGTAAGACAGACACACCTTGCGACAGATGTGACACAAGGTGACATTGAAGTTAATGTGACCTCTGATAAACTACTTTAGTTCTTTTATATATTAATATACAGATAAACTGGGTGATATGATTGTTTCTTTTTTATATCCTCGTGTCAACATATTTAATAAATCGTGACGTTCTGGTGCATAAGCTGAAATCAATACTCATGTTCTGCTATAGATATCAGCTCAAGCAGTAGCAGTCATAAGAATTAGAGTAAAGCAGTTGTGAACAAATTCTTTCATAAGTTTTTGACTTTTTAAATTCTAACAAGAAATAAAAATGCAACAATAATTCATTAAAATTAGTCTAGATGGCTCTAACTACGGTGAAGTTTCTAGTATCAAGGAACAGGAGGCCCAGACTTGTGACCTCTGATGACATTCTGACAGTAAAAGACCAAAAAACATCATAGATACACGTTCATCTAGCAAATGTGCTCAGAAATATGTTCGCACCTACAATGCTTCAGCAAGTTTCGATATCTTTAAATGCCCTTCCACATAAGCTTGTGAACACCCTTCTGAACAACTGAGCAAAGGCAAACACGATCATAACTCAACACAGGCCTCGAAAGCAACATTTCAATGTAAATGACATATCAGTAACTAATAACACACTTCTAAAATCAGATGAAACTTGCTAAATGCAAACTTCAAAAGAGACACAGACCTGTCAGCAGAGCTCCTCTCCTCAAAAGACTGAGCGTTTCAGTCTCGAAGTGCTTCCTGCTTAAGTCAAAGTTTAACTCTGCTTTATTGAGTCTAATCATTATCTACTGATTCACCGCTCAGGGGAGTGGACTGTAAATTGAAGCTATTTTATGGTACCGTTTGGCGAATACTGTACAGGATTGGTGGATGTGTTAATGTGTAAACATCAAGCATTTAATTAAAAGGAGACAAAACAAAAATGCATCAAAAATCTCCCTCTGTATTTAGGGGCCTTACTTCAGTCATTTCTATGCAAGATGATAAGGACAAAGCAGAATTCTGAGGGCAAGCTTGGACAAAAAGAGAAAAATATATATCTGAAAACAAGCTGTGTGACAGATGAAAATCACAGTATATTCATACAGAGCGTAAAGGTCACCTTCACACAGCTGTGTGCTCACAATCTTGAGTAATACAGGCCAGCAATCTTTGATCCTTGCTCTTTTGACTGAGTCTTGCATGGTTGTGCTCCATGTTTCTCAGTTTCGTCTAAATCTGAAAATGAATACATCAGATAGTACTTCTGAGCTATTCAGCAGTGACACTTGAAAATAGACTTGATTTACTTACTCTAATATTGTTTTCTTCCAAACCTGCATGGCTTTTCTTTCTTCTGTGGAACACAAAAAATGATGTTGTTTTAGACCCCATTAACTTTCGCTCTATTGACAAAAACAACTGAAAACATTTTTTAGATGTAATCTTTTAAAAATACGACCACAGAAGGATTTGAAACATCAAGTTTTACAAGTTTTACACTTACATAAGATAAAGCAAATATGGATATGAATACTTCTGAAGGTAGCACTTTATTTTACAGTCCTGTTCCTCATGTACATACTATGTACTTATTATAGTAATTACAATAACTATGTAATAACTATGTAATAACTAGGTATTAACCCTGAACCTACCCCTAAACCTAACCCTACCCCATGTAGTTACCTTGTGTTACCAGAACTTTCTTAGATAAATACACTGTAAGTACACTATAAATACATGTTAGTACACGTACTGTAAAATAAAGTGCAACCCTTCTGAAAAATCTATGGTAATCACTTCCTGTAAAAGTGACCCCTTCCATGTAAATGTCTCAGGTTAAAGGCACCTTGAATGGTAGTTACTCAAGAATTTCCCATGGTTTTCCATTGACTAATTATTATGCAGTCGTATCAGCACAATGGAGAATAAGTAAGAGGGTAAAGGATAAGTTTAGGAGCGATGATACTTACTGCAGGCACTGGTACTGAAACAGAGAAACCTGCTGCTGCTACTGTGATCAACTATTATACTGCAGGTGAACACATTTTAAGTAACTTTGCAATGTAGATCTGACAGGTAATGGCCACAAAATGAGCAATTCCTGACAAAATGCCAAAAACCATGTCTACTCACAAACGAACAGGCAACGGATGCTTAACTAGCTTCAGTCTTACAGTTTAAACACATCTTCTACATTCATAATCATTTACACAGCAGCGATCACTCATCAGCAGCGATCACACATCAGCTCAATGTGTCGTTCATTTGTCCTTCTCACCTTTGAAGGGAAGGTAGGAGGAGTGTTTCTGAATAACAGGAACAAATGTGTTCCTCTATTACACATACATTCGTCAGCAGGGCTGAGGCTGTAATCAAATATATCCGATATCTGTGAATTATCATTATTTATAAAAAATAGATAAATATAACGATACTGTATGTAAACTGGCAACCCTTATTGATTAGTTAATGTTAGTTAATGCAGCGACAAAAAATGTGCAATACATATGTTACAGAATTACTATGCTAACATAAAAAATATAATGTCATTTATTGTAAGGCCATGTTAACTAGATATTGAATTTAACATTGACTAAGAGTAACATTTCTTTGTTCTTTGATCATTTCAAAAAAAATATTTCCAGTATTAAATATTAAACCCCAGACTTTCAGTGTATATTTAGACTATACAGTATGCCTAATTGTAAACTTGTTAAAAACACACAATCGACATGTAAAAAATGATAATTTGGACATATGTATATCTAAAGTTGTAGTCCCTGACTAATATGTTGTCATATGCACACCATAGGAACAGCTGGTTTATGTTTTTTTATGGATTTATGTTATATGATATACTTTAGCGTGACCCCAGCCGAGAAGACATTACCATAGATATGTAATAAAAGTGCTTTTCCAGATGTGTGCACTTTTGAAAGGACCGAAGTATTTGAGAGTTATCATAAAAAAACAATCTTTTATTTCTTTTGAATGCTATATGCTCAAATTGAGCAAAAGCTGGACAAAATGTTTCACACACAATGTACCACAAAGACGTTTCTCAGTTCAAAAGCAAATCCATCAGGAAAATCATAAAAAAAAGTAAAAGGACCACTTTTAGCGAGATGGGGTTCCCACAAAAACATTTTAGTATTTTATAGCTTTTGAAATGTTGGCATGTGAAACGGACAATGGGCAAGACTAGAGCGTTCTGTCCTTCACAGAGGGAGCGAGAAGCCTGTAATCGATGCTCTTCTACAGCACAGTCTAATATAGACATCCATGGCTTTTTTTAGAAATCACTAAATGGGGAAAAAAACAAACACTTGAACAGATACTTTCCAGAATGTTTGCACCCAAACTTCACACAAATACAATTCAAATCTTCAGACCAATTCAAAGTCTCTGCACTACAGACTCATCAGGTCATGACATGACTTGGACTTGAGTTTGAAGGCTGCTTGCTTGTTCTTCTTCGCAACCATTCTGTTAATGAAACGCTTCGCTTTCTTCGGGAGACTCTCCCGTCGCTTCTGAAGAGAACAACGTCTGGTGAGGTTCTCTGTGCTGTCTCTTCGCAGACGGAGCTGGCGGATGATGCCCTCAAACAGCGGCCAGACATTGTGTTGCATAGCTGCTGACGTTTCAATGAACTTACAGTCAAAGACAGCAGCAGACGAGCGACCCTCTAAAAAATAACAAATAAAATAATAAACGAAAATCCCCAGTGATCTAAGGTAAAACAAAGAGTCATTTATTAATCCCACAAGTGGATCTGCAGATTAAGAAGATGCTACTGGTAGCAGTAACTTTAGGTTAAGAAGTAAAGAAGCACTGAGGAGTTATACTATTTAAGTTCAGAATCACTCACCACTAATGGACACTTCCCTGCAACGAACCAGGTCACATTTATTGCCGACGAGGATGATGGGAGTTCGGTCGGCCTCACGTTGGCGTCGAAGCTGAATACGAAGATCTGATGCACGAAGGAAGCTTGAACGATCTGTTATGGCATAAACTATAATAAAAGCGTCTCCTGTCTGCAAACATCGCTCCTGTGTCCAGCCCCCCTCATCCTGATGGAAACAGAAATCAGAATTTCTCTAAACCTCTTATAAAGTATATTAATTTACATTTCTGATGAACTAAAGGTGTTACCTGTGAGTCCCAGGTGTCGAGTAGGGTAACTGTGGTCCTCTCACCGTCTACTGTTATTGTCTGCTCAAATACTTCACCTGAGAACATTAAAAAGGACAAAGGGTTGAAGGTTATCAATCACGGCCATGGGAAAAACATACAAAATTACAAACTTTATATCTTATAGTGACAATAAAAACTGGTTTATTTGAAGTTTTCTGTTCAATCTGAAGAGGTTTGAACTTGTAGCCTAATAATATTAAATGCTCATTCTTGTATTTATAGAATTATTGCACTTATATTAAATGTTTAGTGTGCACTTCAGTAGTCCTAAAAAGGACTCTAAATAAGCCTTTAAAAATATTTCCCTAAATATGACTTTTTATCAATTTTAGCCCTGGAACCCTAGTTTGAAACTTTGTTTATAAATGTCAAAAAAATCATAAAAGTTAACGTAGATCTCGCTCTCTATGGTCTGGTTTTGACTTTCTAATTCTACACAATTCTCTCTAATTCTAAATGACCACTAGACTAGCCTATATGATTCCAAATTTAAACATTTCTGAAGTTGCACCATTATGATGGGAAAACGTTGAATAGGTGCAGCCTAAACATAACTTCTATATAACAGGCTTAGGTTATATATCCAAATTTCAATCTGAATCTAGAACATCAATGGAACGCCTAGTGATAGTTGGAGTCTGTGAACAGTTGGGAGTACAAAGAGTAAAGGCAAAGTCCAGTTAATTGTCAACATACCTCCATATAACTCGCATTCGCTGCCCATGCTGTCCGATGCTCCAGCGAATATACTAGCGAGCGCGGACTTCCCGACGCCGTTGTCGCCGAGCAGGACAACAGTGAAGGGTCCGACGGAAGTTGGCATCGCAGACTCGCTGGAGAGAGCGGAGTCTGAAGAGGCGGACGAGCAGGAACTGGACCTGGACATACCGATGTCGGGAGGCGCGAAACCATCGCTCAGCAGCTGTCCTCCGTCCGTCCCGCAGATGCTCCACCGGTGCAGGTGATGCTGGACGCGGATACTGTGGCGCCGCATGCTCGCCAGCAGGGTCATTTGTGCAAGTCGACGACAAACGACGGGTGTCTCTTCGAATGTGCCTGCACAAAGAATTGACGAACTAAATCGGACGCTCCAAATTGTGCTCCAATAAAAGATCCAGTCCCATCCAACAGAAACCTGTTCGACAAGATCTGATTGCTCTTGGCTTCTTTGTGCACAATTAAGCACACCTGAGTGAGGATTGGAGCTGTTTGCCCTGGTAATCCTGCACGTCTATATTTTGCGCAGTAATGTGCTTTGGGCTCTCAGTGCAGTTCATGGATATATTAAGGTCTCAGTAGCATTGAGGATTTCCTTGACGTCACTTTTCTCTCCCAATGAGCTGCAGCGGGTCTTTCCTTTCAGCGCCCGATGGGTGTGAGTTCCTCCTGTGCGCATCGAGACGTGATTCAAGACCAGGGACCAAAATTGAGATAAAACCCGATTCAAGGAAACTTGTGGTTATGAAAATTCATTTTTTAACACATTTTATATTTGTACAGTATTTTTTAGATAATGTGTTAATTTCCACTATCCATCTCATCCAAATCCTCAATGCTTCTGAAAGAAACATAGAATCCTTAATCAGTTCACTTAATACTTCTAAAGCGAAAGATGTCTTTGGTATGGATAATACAATGTTGAAAGAATTAGGTTCGTCCTTGCTTATCCCCATCACAAAAATTATTAATCAATCGATTTCTCTGGGGGAATTCCCAAATGCCTGGAAATTATCTATTGTTTCCCCTCTATTGAAATCAGGAGACAGACAAATTATTTCCAATTATAGACCAATTAGTATTTTGCCAGTAATATCCAAGGTTCTAGAAAAATGGGTGTCTCAACAGATTAGGAATCACTTGAATAATTCAGCTTTCTCCCTTCATCCATTACAATTTGGATTTAGGACAAATCACTCCACTGAGACAGCAAACTGTTTTTTTATCGAAAATATTAAATCATTGCTTGATAGGAACAAGGTTGTTGGAGCTATTTTTTTAGATCTTAGGAAAGCCTTTGACACTGTTAATCACAATATTTTATTGTCTAAACTATCTCATTTTAATTTTTCAGATAATGCTCTAAAGTGGGTAGCATCTTATCTTTTTAAACGATCACAAACTGTACGTATTGGCAGCTATCTTTCTGAACCTCTTCAGTTGTCCACTGGAGTGCCTCAAGGGTCTATATTGGGCCCCCTTTTGTTTTGCATGTATATTAATGACTTGCCAAGTGCGTGCCCAGAAGTGAGAGTTCAAATGTATGCAGATGACACTGTTTTATATATACATGGAACATCAAAAGCAGCAGTGGCAGCCAAACTTACGAAGGCTATGGTTAAAATTAGTGAATGGTTAAATCACTGTAGCCTGCAGTTAAATCTTTCCAAAACAGTTGGTATGTTTTTTAGTAAAACCACCAACTCTGCAGTTGATCCGGATATTTCTATTAATGGTGGAAAAATTCAAATTGTCTCAGAATTTAAATATCTTGGTATTATCATTGACTCCAAACTTAAGTTTAATTCTCAGATCTCAAATACTGTTAAGAGAATAAAATTTAATTTATCTAATTTCCGATATATTAGGAATTCAATGTCTACCCAAGCTGCCAAAATGTTTATGCACTCTATGATATTTTCGCATATGAATTATTGTTTGACTACTTGGTCTCAGGCCAACCATTCCGCCTTGCTCCCAATACAGACTTTATATAAACAAACGTTAAAAATTTTTGATAAGAAACCACGTCACTTTCATCACTGTAAGATTTTATTAAAATATAATCTGTTGAGTTGGGAAAACTTGATTAAGTTTTCAAATGGCTGTTTAGCTTATAAAATTCTCAATGACCTGGCCCCACCTCCTCTTAGTGAGTTTCTGAGTTTAAGATCAGAAAACAGTCGTCTCACTAGAGGAACTTTTAGAAGGGACTGTGATATTAATTTCAGGAAAACTGCTTTTAGTCAGTCTGCCTTCTCGATTAAAGCTTCGAAAGAATGGAATGACATCCCAACGTCAGTTAGAGAAATAAATAGTTATAATGAATTTCGCTCTTCTTTTAAAACTTGGCTTTTTAGTATGCAAATTTGTCAACATTAATTTATTTTTTATTTTTTTTTATTTTTTCTGTGTTTCTTTTTCTTTTTTTTCCTGTTACTTTCGGAAACTGTAGGGTCTGTTATATTTGTTATATTCTGTTATGTTTGATTAAATTGTTGTATCTGCATTGTATTTTCAGGTTGCCTGTTGTACATCTGGCCTAGGACTTCAGATGAAAACTAGCCTCTTGGCTAACTCTGGCATATTTTGACTTGTCATGTTAATATGCATTGTCCTTGGAATAAAAGAAATTCATTCAATTCATAGCCCTTATATTTTCTAACACAGTATAAACTGGTCTTTATATGAAAATACACAACTACCTTCATATTTCCGGATAGGGAGCAAGATCTTCATGTAGGCTATTTCGGATTCCTTGGCATCAAGTTTGAAAGCCCCTGATATCCAGGTAACGAACGTTTTGCTAACATCCCACTAAATTATAAGAACATTACTTCAGAATGTTCACAATGCTAAGGAAAAATGCCATATTATCATTGCAAACATTTTGGAAAGGTTTTAAGGTTTCACTTTTATAGTAACAAATGTTAGATGAACATCCAATTAAAACATTTAAAAAAAAACAGAAAAAAAGAAACGTATCATTAACGGTTGTTACAGAAAACTTTTTACAAATGTGAACCTGGACCACAAAACCAGTCTTAAGTGTCAATATTTTCATTGATGTGGTTCGTTAGGATCAGATATATACCCTCATATACAGTATATACACTGAGAAATACTGGGAAGTTGTGGCCTAGTGGTTAGAGAGTTTGACTCCTAACCCTAGGGTTGTGGGTTCGAATCTTGGGCTGGCAATAACATGACTTACGTGCCCTTGAGCAAGGCATTGAACCCCCAACTGCTCCCTGGGCGCCGCAGCATAAATAGCTGCCCACTGCTCCGGGTGTGTGTTCACAGTGTGTGTTCACTGCTCTGTGTGTGCACTTTGGATGGGTTAAATGCAAAGCACGAATTCTGTGTATGGTTCACCATACTTGGCTGAATGTCATGTCACTTTTTCACTTTAAAATCACCTTTAAAGTTGTCCAAATGAAGTTCTTAGCAATGCAAATTACTCATCAAAAATTAAGTTTTTTTATATTTACTGTAAGAAATTTTTACAAAATATCTTCATGGAACATGATCTTTACTTAATTCCTAATGATTTTTGGCATAAAAGAAAAAATGATAATTTTGACCCATTCAATGTTTTTTGGCTACTGCTAAAAGTTTACCCAAGCGACTTAAGAACCTAACCAGAACGTTATCCAAAGTTTGAGAATGTTCCCTGTTTATTGGGTCTGTTTGTCTAAAATGCTGTACAGACTGGATAAAATGAACTGTGAGTGTCATTGTCAGTGACATAATGCAACCTTGATTATAGTCTGCTGGTTAACCAGTTAAGGCCAGGTTAAAGCAGGACACCTAGGCAGAACAGTAGATCCTATTTGGCTCTTCAGGACACCTAATCACATTTAGTATAGACAGACAAACAAAACAAAAGGCATTCTCAGTCACTAGTTTGCTTATACATGTTTGGTACAGCAAATAATATATACTAAATATATTTTAAATCAAGACTTGTACTGCAGAATGCAAATCGCGGTTTGCAACTCTAACAAATCTTGGGATCCCGTTTTCTGTTGAGGCTTGCTTGCTAACACCAATTTAAAGGAAATCGATGTGGCCAATTCTGAACCAAATCAAAACTAAATTCTCATCAAGCTACATCAGTCTCTTATATATTACATGCCATGCAAACAAATCAAGGGTTCAGACAGAGTACAGCAACACAGATGCTCATGCTCTCCATGTCACGCACGCACAAACGTGCACATAAACACGTACCGAGATACAGATTGACACTGACTTAATGCTCAAAGAGGGACAAATGACAGATTATAATGAGTTATTAATGTAATTGCTGGATTATGATGACTGCTTCTATATTCAGAATTGATACAGATGAAGGGATTGGATGGATAAGAGAAATCAGAGTAGAGTGCTGGATTACCTCTTTCATTCATTCACTTCTCTAAGAGCAGATCAGAAATAGGGCATTAGAGATCAGAGAGGGTCAGAGACATAAATGGTGTTTTGCAGATAATATGAGTGATGCACCACCAACACAAAACCAAAAGCGACATGGTAATTTAGGTAGTGATAGCTGAAAAAGCTGATCAGTCAGTGTTTAAGCAGCAGCATCTACAAAAAGGGATGTGAATGGGATAGTGCAATTTGTGTGTGGTGTTGCAGTAAAGTGTGGGTTATGTTAGGTTAGTGCTATGGCCATGAGACCTGAGCTGACCACTGATCCCGAAACAGTAATTGCAGGATCTGGGCCATGCGTCAGGAAAGAAGGAATGAAAAGGGATAAGTTAATTTGGTCTTGGATAGCAAAAACACTACAGAGAGACAGATTAGCAGAATGTCAAGTGTTAAATGACCTGCATGGTCCCCCACCATATTATATATATATATATATACACATACACACACACACACACACACACACACACACAGTTAAACCAAAATCTATTCAGACACCTTCAACATTTCTCACATTATCAGTTTATTCACTATAGTTTAGAAAATGGTAATAAAATATGAAAAGAACTCAAAGCTAGACTGTGTCAGAACAAATGCATCTGGATAATGTCAGATAACTTTGATAGATACGTATGTAATGAATTAGGTTGAATAGCTGTCAGCTGTTAAATTTAAGTACACAATTAGATAATACCAATTTAGGTCAACAGGTTATCAAGCAATGCTTAATTTTGTTCAGTCTGTTGTGTAAAAATTTCACATAAGCAAAACATGGTCAGGTCAAAGTGTCCGAATTTACATGTTTTTGAATTTGCTAATTTTACTGGTAGTCCCTAGTATGAAGAATTTTTGGGTATTATATGTCACAGTTTACTCTATTTTGCTATTCTCACGTACATAAATGATCTATAGTGAGCTGCACACACATACACACACTACTGGTCAAAAGTTTGGGATCAGTGAGACTTTTAAAGTTTTTTAAAGAAGTATCTTATGCTCATCAAGGCTGCATTTATTTAATCAAAAAAACGGTTATCTTGCAAAATGTTGTTACAATATAAACTAATGGTTTCTATTGTAATATCCTTTAAAATATAATTTATTTCTGTGACTCAAACCTGAAATTCCATCAGCAATTTCTCCAGTATAAAGATACACAATATACTTAGCACTGCCTTATATATATATATATATATATATATATATATATATATATATATATATATATTATTTAGATTTTCCTAATTTGAAATAAAAAATATTTAAAAAAGTAAAAAAAAAAAAAAAAAATGTAAAGTTTTGTTCCTACTAGTTGTGTCTTTCATTATTAGATGTACATTATTTCACTAATATCAATCATTTTCTGTCTACTCCTAGCATAAATACAAGCTTTGCTACATTTGCACTGCACAGTCACCATTACATCCTCGACAACCTACAGTATTGTTCAAAATAATAGCAGTACAATGTGACTAACCAGAATAATCAAGGTTTTTCGTATATTTTTTTATTGCTACGTGGCAAACAAGTTACCAGTAGGTTCAGTAGATTCTCAGAAAACAAATGAGACCCAGCATTCATGATATGCACGCTCTTAAGGCTGTGCAATTGGGCAATTAGTTGAATTAGTTGAAAGGGGTGTGTTCAAAAAAATAGCAGTGTGGCATTCAATCACTGAGGTCATCAATTTTGTGAAGAAACAGGTGTGAATCAGGTGGCCCCTATTTAAGGATGAAGCCAACACTTGTTGAACATGCATTTGAAAGCTGAGGAAAATGGGTCGTTCAAGACATTGTTCAGAAGAACAGCGTACTTTGATTAAAAAGTTGATTAGAGAGGGGAAAACCTATAAAGAGGTGCAAAAAATGATAGGCTGTTCAGCTAAAATGATCTCCAATGCCTTAAAATGGAGAGCAAAACCAGAGTGACGTGGAAGAAAACGGAAGACAACCATCAAAATGGATAGAAGAATAACCAGAATGGTAAAGGCTCAGCCAATGATCACCTCCAGGATGATCAAAGACAGTCTGGAGTTACCTGTAAGTACTGTGACAGTTAGAAGACGTCTGTGTGAAGCTAATCTATTTTCAAGAATCCCCCGCAAAGTCCCTCTGTTAAAAAAAAGGCATGTGCAGAAGAGGTTACAATTTGCCAAAGAACACATCAACTGGCCTAAAGAGAAATGGAGGAACATTTTGTGGACTGATGAGAGTAAAATTGTTCTTTTTGGGTCCAAGGGCCACAGGCAGTTTGTGAGACGACCCCCAAACTCTGAATTCAAGCCACAGTACACAGTGAAGACAGTGAAGCATGGAGGTGCAAGCATCATGATATGGGCATGTTTCTCCTACTATGGTGTTGGGCCTATTTATCGCATACCAGGGATCATGGATCAGTTTGCATATGTTAAAATACTTGAAGAGGTCATGTTGCCCTATGCTGAAGAGGACATGCCCTTGAAATGGTTGTTTCAACAAGACAATGACCCAAAACACACTAGTAAACGGGCAAAGTCTTGGTTCCAAACCAACAAAATTAATGTTATGGAGTGGCCAGCCCAATCTCCAGACCTTAATCCAATTGAGAACTTGTGGGGTGATATCAAAAATGCTGTTTCTGAAGCAAAACCAAGAAATGTGAATGAATTGTGGAATGTTGTTAAAGAATCATGGAGTGGAATAACAGCTGAGAGGTGCCACAAGTTGGTTGACTCCATGCCACACAGATGTCAAGCAGTTTTAAAAAACTGTGGTCATACAACTAAATATTAGTTTAGTGATTCACAGGATTGCTAAATCCCAGAAAAAAAAAATGTTTGTACAAAATAGTTTTGAGTTTGTACAGTCAAAGGTAGACACTGCTATTTTTTTGAACACACCCCTTTCAACTAATTGCCCAACTGCACAGCCTTAAGAGCGTGCATATCATGAATGCTGGGTCTCGTTTGTTTTCTGACAATCTACTGAACCTACTGGTAACTTGTTTGCCACGTAGCAATAAAAAATATACTAAAAACCTTGATTATTCTGGTTAGTCACATTGTACTGCTATTATTTTGAACAATACTGTAACTGATCTGAGCACACGTCTTTCCCTCTGGGACTACACTGCAGGAACAATCTGCACACCTGATGGTACTTACAGTAAAGGATTGGCTGAGGAACATACACACTTCCCTACAGACCCAATACACATTGTATTGTTACTCAGGAAACAGTTGCTGGGATCTCATCATCACAGCCTGGACAGTGTCAGGCTCGCAAGAGGTTGCTTATACACAAGTGTCTGACTAACACGCCATCTCCAAGACTTCACTCTCCCCCCAGAGATACAGACGCATACAGACACACACAATCTATGACTCAGACGTTATATCACACAGAATGATCTATCAGTCCCCCATTCAAACCCTGATACTCCATCAATAAACAACAACACCAGCGAACGTGCACCCAGGTTTATTTCATTAATGAGTCACAGGGCTGACAAGTTCATTTCCTGCTGGTGACTGTTCCTCGCTGCTTTCGTGATTGCTCTGTATTTCAGATTCCTGTAGTCAGTGTTTGTGTTACTAAGTGACAATGAACAGATCTAGCAGGAAAATGCATTAAATGGACCATCTGTGCAACCAATGTAATCCTGCACAGCGTCACGTTCAACAATTCTCCTACTGAGATGGAACAATCCTGCTTTTGGATACATTTCATGTAAACCTTCCACACTGTATAAATTAGGATGATAACGGAAGGAAACAACATAATAAACAAGATGATGGAGGTCAATGGAAACTGGTTCTCAGACAGGATTATACTAGAAACTTCTATATATATATATATATATTAAAAAAAAACTCTTATTGTGACAACATGTTTTTTCTGACAGGATGCCCTGGTGCCTTTTTTACGCTTCTGATTGCGCTATTAATCTATTTCTGTGTACTGCTGATTCATTCTGATGTTTAAATCAGCGGGTTCACCTAAATGGACACAAACACACTTGCTTACGCACACAACCAAAATATAATTACAACCTAAGGTTTATTAAAGGGGAAAATGTCAATGTTCAATCCTACACCAGATATTTAGACAGAGCACGTGGGCAGAGGGTTTGTATATGTTTTGGAAAGAGGAAGAAGAGTTTAGACTGCGGTTTGGGATTTGGAAGTGGTGCTTTGAAAGGCATATGTGATGTGGTTACGGGCATGATTTAGATAAATATCATCATATGACTGAACATCTCCAGAGAAATGCCTCCAGTGCATGAGCTCGGACATGCTGACTCGTTGTGGACTCGTGCTGTCGCAGTGGCGACCCAGCTGACATGCCCTTCCGGTGTCCTCCTTTATCTCCTTCACAAAACCTGGAAATGTTCACATTCAAATGAATTAAAGTGGTTACTTTTTTATCTTATTTTGAGAGCAGATCAAAAAACATACAAAATTCAGTGGTAAATTTGTGTAATTGTGAAATATTATTAGGATTTGTCATTTTTTATATATATATATATTTAAAATGTAATTTATTCCCGTAATAAATAGCAATGCTAAATCTTAATTTGAAAGCTGTTGCTTAATGATGCCTAATATTTTTGTGAAGACTGAGACACGTTTTCTCATTCCTTTTGTAACATTAAAAATGTCTGTACTTTCACTTTTGATCAATTTAATGCATCTTTGCTTAAAAAAAAAGAAAAAAAAAAAAAAAAAAAAAAGGATGAATTTCTATTAAAAGAAATGACCCCCAAATTTAGAACAGTAGTGTAAATAAACATGCATACATATATTCTTATCTACTATACCTGAAATATATGACTGATTGCAATTAATTAATCTGTATATCTTTCAATGATTTAATTTTTTTTAATTGATTAAAAGCTCAATTGCATAACAGCAAAATAATCATCTAGTTCCTCCTCTATTTAATATGCTTGTATTTATTTACCTGGTGTATTTCCATCTCCAGTGCACTGGCAGTCCAGTAGGTCATGTGTGAGGCAGGTGGTGTTAGGGTCAAAACTGAAAAGGTCCCGTAGCTCCTCAGCAGAAAAGCTAATATGCTCCGCTTTCTTGGACAGGTCCACCACTGTCCCAGAAAGCCCCTGTTTACTCACCTGCCTCTGATAAATCTTTTCTTCTATTGAACCTACAAAACACACAAGGTACAGTATTGCAGACCCAAATTCGTGTGCAAACTCTGTAAACAAATGCATGTTCCATCCATGAATCATCAATCTGAAAGCCAAAAATAAGAGTGTGATGTGTGTCATAATATAGAGCAGTCAGTTTGTGTGGGTTATGATGAAAGGCTGTGAGATGTTTCAGGTCAAGTACTTCTTTCATAACAAACAGCTATTTTACTCAGTGACAGACAGGCTGATTATACTTATTTTATGGCTAGTTTACACATGTTTTGGTTACCTGTTGTAAGAAATCTGTAGATGTGAACTGTTTTCTTCTGTCCATCCCGCCACACTCGTGCCATGGCCTGACAAATGTAATTGTTTAGATGATTTGAGCCTTATAAAACAGTCACTCAAAGCCTTCAGGGGGCATTCATCATGGTAGCAAAACAAAACGATGGTGACACATAAAAGCAGAGCATTCAGACTGATAAATACCAGAGAGACAATGGTAAGAATTACAACAGAGGTTCAAGTTTTCTTTTTGTATTAACTGCCATCTAGTGGTCTGAATGAAAAGGCATAACTAAGACAAGTATGTGGACTCAAAGAACATTGAGCTGCATGATGATCCGTTTTTTGGTTTTGTGAGAAATATTGTATAACGTGTTTTATTGTTGCTTTGCAGTGTTACATGGCTAGCTGGAAGCTCACTGGAAGTCCACTGACCTGTAAGTCATTGGCTGGGTTCCAGTCTATATCATATAAAACAAGATGGGAGGCACCAATGAGGTTCAGTCCCACCCCTCCAGCCTTGGAGCTGAGTAGCAACAGGAAGCTGAACGAGTGTGGGCTGTTGAAGGAATCAACAATTCAATTCAAATCTGTCCATCAAGCCGACAGCATTTATAGCCTATATGATCACAGACATCCTGCAGTAAGTCAAGAGTTTGTGTGAAGTTGGACACCAAAACTACCCTAAATAGAGAGAGACACAGAGACAAAAACGGACACAAGTTTCACACTAGATATGTCAATTAAATGTGTAATTTAAAAAAAATAAAAATAAATAATAATAATAATAATAATATAATAATAATATATATATATATATATATATATATATATATATATATATATATATATGATTTTTATAAGCTATAAATATAAACATTTTATACATAAGTATAACATATATTCCTTAAAAAATATGCATGTACGTGTGCATTTACATATATACATAAATACACAGTACACATATTTTGTAAACACAGACATATTTTGGACGCAATTAATCATGATTAATTAATTAATCACAATTAATCATTTGACATCATTAAATGTAATATAATTTATTTATTTTTTTACCATTTTAAGATAAATTGTAATATAATACCACATTATATAATGTAATAGTTTGGCACTTTAGCAGTTTTGAGCACTAAATATCAGAATAAGATTTAAATTCATATAATTTGTTAGATGTACTTTTGTTTTTCTTTTTATGTGTTTTAGCACTCAAAATGCATTATAGTGTATACCAATTTTTTTTTTTTTAAATATATTACTTTAATCAGTTTCATTTGTTCCATGATTTTTCCTGACTGTGTTGGAAGCTCTTCAGTATAAATCGCTACTTTAATAAATTCATTTTCTTGTGGCAATTAATTTGTCTCATCTTCAATACTGAAAGTAAACTTAGCAGCAGCAGTAATAGTCCAATTTATTGCCAAGACACTGTTTGTAATGTGACCTCAACTTGGTGACACCCTTGTTATAACTAATATAACTCACACAAGGACACTGATATGATCTCAGTGTTTAATGTTGAGTGTACATCATCTACGACATTTATTTATCAGATTAGTCATTAGTTGTAATCATTTCTTGATGTGAAAACCTTTCAAATGAAATGACGTCTGTAATGAAGCCAGACAGCAGTTGTACATGTGATACCTGTCTGTGCGATTGACGTGCTGTATAGCTGACAGCAGGTCTGTTAGCACAAGAAGTTTCCCAGCGTCTGCAGTGCTGAAGGCACCTGTTGAGTATCCCTCAGGAAAGAGGTCCATCATTCCATCCTCAAACATCTCATCCGACTTTTCCTTAAGCAAATACCGCAAAGAATAATTACAAATCAGCAATTAGAAGACAAAAAACAAGGCATGGCAAAATACCAGCACCTATTGTACCTGTAAAGTGTAGTAGAGCAGCCCGGGGTGGTTGCAGAGTTTCTTGAGGGCGTTGATGCATGCGAGATGTGGGCTGTGTGTGTAAGTGTGTGTGCGGGCACCAGAGAGGCAGGCTCTGATGGGCCGTGTAGCCAGCAGGATTCCATACAAACGCAGCTGCAGTTCAGTGGGTTTGCAGAATACGGTCCACTCTATCCGCTCGGATAAATACTGATTAATGATCTCCTGTTCTCCGTAACGTAAACACACCTGTTAGACGAAACCTCAGCGGCACGCTCCTCTCCAATGAACCGCTCTTCCTGAAACACAGTTGTGATCAATGCCACTACAGCTAAAGGACACAGACTCACAGTGAGGGGGACAATTTTCTGAAGAGATTTTTTCTATCTATTAATATCGGTTGATGATCATTATTGGATATGTAATTGCAAATGTTAGTGTCCTCTATTTTTACATTTGCATCACCTTTGCCATTAAATATTTAATATTTAACATGAATAAAAAATTTCGTAGTGAACATTATGTTGTTGTGATGCCTAAATTCACTTATATAATTTTAAACTTATATAAGACTGATTTTAGTTTTTCTGTTATACCTTCATATATCATATGCATTTACTTAAAAATAAATAAATATATATGTGTGTGTTTGTGTGTGTGCATATAAATATATATGAATATACATATATTTTAAGTAATATAATAATCATTTAAATTAAAATATGTATTTAAAAAAAGTAATTAAAATAAATATTATAAATATTTTATTACTCTGAAAATGAAGATATTTACCTCAGTGCAGGTGGACTGGCGAGATCTGAGAATGGGTTCTTCATAAATCTTCCTGTAGGCTGCAGATGTTCCCAGAATTCCTGGATTTACAAACTCAATGATGGAATAAAATTCCTGCAGGTCATTCTGCACTGGAGTACCTGTTAAATTAATAATTACACTCTTTTTTTTTTCGATTACATAATGTTATACTACTACACGTGTTTACAAAAGTGTGTGTGTTTGTTTGAAATAGGAAACCTGTTAATATAAGACGGCGTTCACATGCGAGGGCTGTGAGGGCGCCGGCCGTTTTGATGTTGCTGTTTTTAAGGCGATGACCCTCGTCACAGATGAGCACTCCAAACTCCAGCTCTTTCAGCTGGTCCACAGAGCGCAGCAGCATCTCGTAACTGATCACCATGACGGAGCAAAGAGGAAAAGACACAAAGTCCTCCACACGGTGATCCTACAGAGACAATATATTCTTTTACCTTTCATCACTCTTTCTATTATCTGACCCAAACAGCCACACATACACACCTGGTCCACAGTGTAAACACTGATCCTCTCCCTGCCCAGCCACTTGTTGAACTCAGCAGCCCAGTTCTTGACCAAACTCCCTGGACAAACCACAAGTGCCCTCTTCAGTACGGGACGTCCACCGTAGGGGCCCTGTCTCAGTAGCGTCCACAGAACACAAACACACTGCAGCGTCTTTCCCAGTCCCATCTCATCTGCCAGAATAGCCCCGCAGTGGCCAGGGAGTCTGCAGCACACAGACATACATGGGTAAAACAGTCATATGTAAGAACATTACAATAACAGATGAACTCTTATTTACCTCATTCCCATTAAACATTCATAAAGGAAGACCACACCCTCTCTTTGATGTGGCCGAAGATAACAATTTGGGGAAATAAGCAATGCTTGCAGAAATATAAAATAACAACAGAAAATAAATGCTAATATAGGCTATATATTGAGCATCACTATTCAAATATGTATTCATATACAAATCCAGAAGTATTGCAAGAATGTGCTGTGACAGGCAAACCTCGTCCAATGTTCTGCCCATCCATGTCTTTGAGGACAACAGTCCGCCCCCTGGCAACAAGCACAGCGTCACCTTCCCAACGCTTATGCTTCCTTGATGACGTCTTGCACCACATTACACTATAGTTGCGTGCTTTAAAATAAACAAAAAAATTTTTGTTTCAATAAAACAGCAGTGATATACGACACAGCAACAGCCTAATCATAGACAATGTTTTACTGATTACATAGTCTCAAATTAGAAATGTGCCTTTTACAGCCACTAATCGTATGCATAAATGCTCATTTTGCACCTTGTACTTTTGTTCTGTCAAAGAAACTACATGACTGGTGAGACAGACAGAGAGAAACAGACAGACAGGCAGACAGACGGACAGGCAGAGACAGACTGACAGACCGACACAGACAGAGACAGACAGACAGACAGACAGAAGGACAGACGGACAGGCAGAGACAGACTGACAGACAGACACAGACAGAGACAGACAGACAGACAGACAGAAGGACAGACGGACAGGCAGAGACAGACTGACAGACCGACACAGACAGAGACAGACAGACAGACAGAAGGACAGACGGACAGGCAGAGACAGACTGACAGACCGACACAGACAGAGACAGACAGACAGGCAGACAGAGATAGACAGACAGACATACAGATGGACAGGCAGAGACAGACTGACAGACCGACACAGACAGAGACAGACAGACAGAGACAGACAGACAGACATACAGACGGACAGGCAGAGACAGACTGACAGACCGACACAGACAGAGACAGACAGATAGACCGACACAGACAGAGACAGACAGGCAGAGAGAGACAGACAGACAGACGGACAGGCAGAGATAGGCCGACAGACACACAGGCAGACAGACAGGCAGACAGACAGAGACAGGCAGACAGACAGACAGACATACAGACGGACAGGCAAAGACAGACTGACAGACCGACACAGACAGGCAGAGAGAGAGAGAGACAGACAGACAGACGGTCAGGCAGAGACAGACCGGCAGACCGACAGAGACAGACAGACAGTCCGACACAGACAGAGGCAGACCGACACAGACAGACAGACAGACAGACAGACAGACAGAGAGAGACAGACAGACAAACAGAGACAGACAGACAGGCAGAGACAGACCGACAGACAGACAGACCGACACAGAGGCAGACCGACAGAGACAGACAGACAGACAGACCGACACAAACAGAGGCAGACCGACAGAGACAAACAGACAGGCAGAGACAGACCGACAGACAGACAGACAGACCGACAGACGGACAGAGAGAGACAGACACAGACAGACAGAGACAAACAGACAGACAGAGACAGACAGACAGACAGGCAGACAGACAGACAGACAGACAGACAGACATACAGACAGACAGAGACAGACAGACAGGCAGACAGACAGACAGACAGACAGACTGACATACAGACAGACAGGCAGAGACAGGCAGGCAGAGACAGACAGACACACAAAGACAGAGAGACAGACAGGCAGAGACAGACTGACAGAGAGACAGATAGATGCATAAAAACCACGAAATCAGCTTTCTTTATGTTTAAGTATTTATTATGAATGATAAATTATTAACAATTGAACAACGACAATCCAATCGATTCCCGACGGACAAAATCGGTCCTGGTCTCATCTGAGAAGCTGATTTAATCTTATGTCATAATAAAGAAATAAAAGAGTAATTTGTTTCATTATACTGAATTATGCTGTAAATAATCACCGAAATGAAGTTCACATAAACATCTTGACTGATATGGTTTCCATTCATTTATGTTGCTATGTAACACTCCCTGTCTAACAAAAAAGAATAACAGGACAGGATCAAAACAGAGTTAAAAGCAATTATGAATTTATTAGTGAACACATAGAAAATAAAATCTTATTTTCTTCTTTATCTAGGCATAAACCCATTTAAAAAACATTCATTTCTGCTTCAAAAATCAGGAACAATCCTTGTACAAGTGTCGATCGAATACAAAATCAAGAAATAACTGTACAAACAAGCCTGTTCATTTTAACTTCACATTACAGAGTTCCCTTTGTGATAGACTTTCAGACGTGACGCCATACGTGTCACATCAGTGGCAATCCTTGGCGTAGCCTGGCCGCCCTCAATTTCTCCACTTTGACCCTTGACCGAAGTAGCTCCTCCTCCAGCTGTTGCTTTCTCTTAAGCCCCTCCCTCTTCTCCTCTAGATATAGTCCAAGCTTTCTGTGATTGGCCAGAAGCAGCTCATGCTCCTCTCTCATCATTTGCAGAGCTTCTGCCTCAAAAACGGGATTCTTGAACATTGCCCTCCCTCTCTGATAAGCACTCCTCCTGGGGCCGGGGGCCGATGGTGAGGGTGGCAGGTGTGCTGAAGAGGGGCACGGAGACAGAGAGGCCGCATACACGTGGGAGGCTAATTCCTCCTCCTCATCTTCCTCCTCTCCCACTACTTCATTGTCCCTCTCGTTCTGTCCGTGGTGGGCCTGACTGCTCGGGGTGGCGATGGTGACAGGTGAACTCTGGGATGTGATCAGGTGGATATCAGGAGGTGGTTTCACATCCTCAGTCTCCACCCTCACAGCCCCAACAGGTGCATAGTCCGACAACGCTGGGAGGGACAAACTGCTCCCTGGTTGCTCTACTGGAGAATTCCTCTTGAACTGAAGCCTAGCACAGACACATAGAAAAAAAAATCTAATTTTGAACATGATAAATTTGATGAATTTTTACCTAATAAAAATGCTGAATCTGATTCACCTAGTGAATTCAAATGAATCAGATCATGTGGATCCCCAGCACTAGGCTGTATTTGTGGTGATAACTGACAAAAAGAAAGACCTGTTGTTTTGTCAACACAACCAAAAGACTTGGAAATGCTAGTGGAAAGTAATTCCTCTGGCACATTGTGGCAAACCTGGCATTAACGCAGCATCGGAAATACGGTTAATGACATCCAAATCCCCTCAGTGCTGCAGCTTACCTCTGGCACAGGACAGAGTGAAAGGACAGCGAGCGTGTGACTACAATGTCTGCTTTGACTGCATGAGACATATTAAAACTAGCAAAGGAGATGTTCGCATATCAAAACTGCTGATTTCAAATGTGTGTGACAATTAACAGCAGCAGAAGGAAAGATGGGAAGAGGTATGTGAAGATATTAGCAGAAGCTGAATCAATATTTTAAAGTCCAGTGGATGCACAGGATCTGAATAATTTGAATTCACTAGTGGAATCAGATCCATCCTCTCAGAGTAGAGTCTTCTGAGAGTATGTGTTTTATCTATTGACTTGTTATTGATTTCATTTTTCCATTGGGTGATAGATATGTTTTTAATTATGGATGCACCTAAAAATGTGCCAGTTTTGTCATGTTATTATCTGTACGCTCAGTCTCACCTGTGGAGTGCGTTCGGCTCTTTGTCCCCCACATGAAATAGTTGAGGTATCATTTCCATAATGCGCTTGGTTGGCTCTGAGATGCTGCCCCGGTACTCGGGTTGGGCATGGCTTCGCTGAAGAACTTCCTGCTTGGCACTTTCTTTAAGTCGCTTATAGAGGGTCCGAAGGCCCTGAGCCGTTCTGGGGGGCCTTTCACCTCCGAAATTATTATAGCGCTCTGCTATGCTGTCCCAGCACCGGTTCTTATCCACGATCACGGCGTGCTTGTTGGTGTGCTCCTCCAGAATGCGTATGTGAGGCTGGACCAGCCGCAAAAGATCCAGTTTCTCAGATAGGGTGAAGTTGGAGGAGCGGGCCTTGCCAACCATGCTGTTTGACATGAATATGGTAGACATCCTGCCTTTAGGCTAGTCTCAGTGCTCTAGGTTTGATCTCCTTCTCTTCTTTTCCTTGTGCTGTGTCTGTCTTTCTCTACTCACTTGTGTGAGCAGGCTGCTGCACTGCTTGTCTCAGTTAAACAACACACACATGCACAAACTGGCTCTCAAGCACACAGACGTAAGAAAAAGAATCAGGCTTAACTAGGCCAGCCTCGATTAGGCCCACGCCTACCCGGGGAGGGCTTTGCTGGAATTCCTTTTAGCTTAAGCTGACGCAGGTTCAGTAAAGCTGCTTAAGCCTGGCCTGACCTACATAACAAACCCGACTACATTAAACTAGAAACACAGCGGAGCTCTTATTCCGCTGCAAACAGCGACACGTATTGCATTTTAGCGGGAAACGGACTCAGTGCGTGTTTTTAAACGTGTTGTTATATTTGAAGCGCGTCAGGTCCGTGTTTTGACTGCTGAAACGCCAGAGGAGACCTTAAACTGACGCTTAACGCGTTCGCTCCAGAACAACTCGCGCAGCGTACGTGTGTGTGTGTACAGACAGTGTTTTGTGTGTGAGAGAACTGCTTTTCGGACACCAGTTGCTATTTATTTCCCAGGCTGACTGACAAAATGCACCATAACTCGCACTCAGTAAGCAGGACATCTCTGCCTTGAATCTGTGCAGTTGCAAATCCGTGCGCGCCACGATACACGAACACGATCCAATAAGGATATTGCGCCTGTCAATCAAGCGCTCCGTGCGCACGGATTGGTTAGTTTCACTCAAAGCCTAAGTTGAAGGCGGGGAATAGAGATGTCGCTTGTTCAACCAGACCGCTCTCTCAGCCTTTTGCTGTTTTTATCTACTAGATTTACTCAAATAATTTAAACAAAGTGCATTATCTCTTTATTAATCTTTATTTTAATCTCTTTCTTAGTTTTTAAGTATACACTACATCCAAGCAACTTTGGGGAATAGCTGTGTAATAAAGGGAATAATACAGTCATTGTTGCAAAATAACACCCATTAAGTTAATACAGGTCTGGGATTTGTTTTACAACAATGGACGTAAGCTCAATTAAGTACTTTGATTTTTGGATTATTGGTAAATTACAGCAGATTTTAAAACCTAACGTTACCAGTTTCTAAAACCAATTGTTACAAGAAGATAATAAATTAAAAGAAAAACAGACCATTTAAGATGAGTTGTAACTACAGAACATTTTTTCAGCAATGTGTTTATATTGTTGAGTGGCACTGGATTGTAAAAAATTTAAATCTACATATAAAAATCTGTTTTTTTTTTTGTCTTAGTTTAAAATGCAGTTACAAATAATGCATTACACAGATATTACCAAGGCAAAATCATTTTACTTATACTAATATACACTAATCAGAATAATTTTTACATATACTGAACAAAAAGATAATTGAAAAATATTTAATAACCTTTTAAATATAACACGCACCCAAAATCTGACAGTACTGTATCTTACCGGTAGCTGTGCCACTGGCAAGTGTGTTTGGCTGCGTTGAGCAGCTGTCTTTATCTGCTGCTTGTTCAAGCTCAGAAAAGTCAGGTGAAGAACTCAAGCTGTTTTCCTTACATTCACCGTGAGGAACTGCACTCAGCACCCTGGTTAAAGCTTTACTGGCCGCTGGAGCATTCACAGCTGGAGTATCTCCACCACTCAAACACCTCTGGACCTGCAGGGAGAATTCACTTTTGAAAAAATATCTGCAAGGGAAAACCGACCCTAATACATGCACCTCTTCAATCACAGTGTTACACAGCACTATTATCATGACACTAATGAAAACACTAGTAATAACATATACAAACAACCTGAATAGAAAATGTGAATATTAAGATGTTATTAATCACATATAAATTGCATAATCACATATAAACACTGCATAAGATTTGTCATCATGACCACTTTTTAAATATCCTCTTTGTTTGTGACCTTATTGAGCAGCACATTTCCCAAAGCAGGTGCTGGTGGTGCTGGTACTGATGGTTCTGGATAGGGATGAGATAAAGGTGGTCCGTCATTCTTTGCTGGCCCTTGTGGTATAAACCTGGGTTTCTCAGCAGTATTTCCATGGAGCTGACTCAGAGCTCCAGATCTACGCATTCTGTCAATAAAGACACACAATAATAAAACGATAAAACCATTAAAGATTAAAAGGATAGCTTATATTCTTCTGTAAAAAAAAATTAAAAAAAAAATTAAAAATTAACTAAAGGAGATTTTTTTTTACCATTATTTTAGTACATTTGAAGGAAAGATTTTTGGAAAACAAAACAAAACAAAAAGATATGCAGTTCTTACTGTATTTATTGCGCCAGCAGTTTGTACTGACAGATAAGAACTGACCCCCAGAAATAATTTTTGTTAATGTATTCATTTATTGTGTGCGTTTACACACTTTTAGACGCGGCATGAATGCCAGCAACTGGTCATAATTATACACTGAATAAAACAAAAAAAGTGTAAACATTTAATTATTTAACTTTTTATTAAATTCCACTGATTACAACTAAACTCATATATCTACTGTTTGATGTCATATGAAAATCCAGTGATTTAAGTTATTAAGTGATTTATGTCATATGAACATCCTATGGTGATTTAAGTCTCACGGTTCTTAAATAAATAACGGTTGCTCTCGTAAGATTCATTTATTTGGGAATCGGACTAACGTTAATTCACTGGCTGTATATTCTCAATTCATTAAAAAGAGCCTGCTCATACGGGTTTAGGATGGCATAAACAATGAAATAAATTTTATTTTGGGGGAACTAACGTTATTCTACCAGTCTACGTAAAGGACATATAAAGAGCACCAGTCGCTGTTTTGAGCAAAACCGGGGTGAACTACTAAAGCTTGTTGACTGTCTCTACTTGAATTTAATATAGTACAAGTAGACAGACAGTACGGTAAACGCTTACCTTTTCTTATGTTTTCTCCTCGTATGTCAATCACTTTTCCTATTTTCAAAAACTCCCTCGAAAAGCAGCAGAAGCTCGAGTCTCCCGCGGAAGTGACGTATCTTCCCCGGGATTGGTCGAATCGCGACGTCACGTGAAGGGAGTGGAGTGCAGGAGCTTATGAGCAGCAGAAATCAACAGTAGAGGAGTGTCAAGGAAACCTGACAATAAATGTTGGCTGCAAAATTGTATCTAATCCAGCAGAAGTAAATGAAGCAAAATCAGAAGACGTATCAAAATGTAGATCTCTGTCAACCATCACTTATCAAAGGCAAGTACTATGTGCAACTCACACATTATTAACCCTTACTTGTTTTATTTTAATTAATGTACATTATACAACAGATATGACCATACCGCTTTGTACATAAGTATAGTTTTGACATCAAACCATTCATTGATTTGTATGTCTTTTATTCGTTTCAAAATTAAAATCAGACATAGATCCTTACAGTCTTTCATTAATTACTATCATTCATGCTTCAGATTCATATTAACTGATGGGTTATTATTTAACATACTTTACTGACAAGCAGTGCATTTTTATTTCTGTATGGTTTCGGTTTTCATTTGTACTGTACAGGTTTCCCACTTATGTCAGTGTTTTGTGTCTGTCTTGAAAAAGACACTATAAAAGAAAGATGTTTCTATAACCAAAACACATTTTTTAGCTCTAGAATATTTAATTGGATGGTATCATTCTTTGTAAGTAGCATTTCTGTAAAATATATTTAAAAACATTTAATATCATAAATGATCAGAAATGTCATAGAGAAATCATGAAAAAGTATACATGTAAATTCATTGGTCAGTGTGTGGGAAAAATTATTTTATTCATTTGTAATATATAGTGCTTGACTGTGAAGGTATTTCATTTTTCTTTCATGATCACATGTTTTATCTCTTGCATGTGCACGGATTCATGTCTGCTGGTTGTGTTTGTGCCAATGTTTTATATACTGCTGCATGTCTGAAGGTGAAACTACAGTGTTGCTGTGTGGAAAATAATCCAATCAGAGTGTGGGAAAGCGTAATCCGGTCTAATCCCACCAACAGCCATGAAGAACGGAGATCATTCAGGCAGTGAGAGTGTTCAGACACAGACACACCAGCACACACAAACATCTTCTCCCTCAGAAAGGTGTGTGGATCTGCAACAAATGACAATAAAGGTTTAACTAGAGTAGTATAGAAAAGTATTGGACGTGAGAGTTGACATCATAGACAAGATCAGTTGTTTTACCTCTCACACGTCCAGACAGGTGCAGGAACACTTGCACAGGTCACCTGTTACTTTTAAGGGGCTCTTTTTGAGGATGTCATTGAGGAGGCAACAAATGCAATCTTGCATTTATCTATTTTACCCATGGTTTTATTGTTGTGAAATGAAGATGAAATCTAACAAAATCAGAAGTAAAATGTTAAATAAATGTAAAATTTGCATATCAGTTATAGGACATATAAACAAATAATTGGTATTGGTTATAAAAATCTTTATTGATAATTCTAAAATAAAAAAAATAAATAAAAATCTAAATTTATTCTCAAACATGCATCTTAAATATGAGTTTTGTATTTCTGAACTCTCCATGTTCAGTTTTACCATAGAACGCCCAGAAATATTTCCCTTCGGATGCAGAATTTCTGTGTAGGATGTTTGTGTAGTTGGTAGAAGGTGTGCATCTATCTGTGTTTGTGTGTGGGGTTACCAGGTGCTCGAGTCTCTAGTGATCACAGCATGAGGATGAGATTCCCAAAGGGTTCCTCTAAGTGATTTAGGCAAGTGGTGGTGGCGCAGTGGATAAGACAAATGCACTTGGTGTGTGAGACCCGGGTTCGACCTGGGTTCGAATCCACTGTGAGACACCAATGTGTCCCTGAGCAAGACACTTAACCCCTAGTTGCTCCAGAGGTGTGCGACCTCTGACATATATAGCAATTGTGAGTCACTTTGGATAAAAGCGTCAGCTAAATGAATAAATGTAAATGCAAGTGTGTGTTGTATTTTTACATTTGTTATCAGATGGTTTGTGGTACAGGTGAGAGTTGCCTCATAAACGGCTTGCCATACAATTCATGCTCCTTGAGGAGTCTGTTTCCTGACGTTTAGTATAAATGAAAATGGCAAACTGACCCCAGATCCGCAGTGAATGTCTACTCTCATAACCCCTCCCACTCATGTTTCAGTCCAACATCTGCCGCCTGGCTGTTTCTAAGACAAGATACCAGACTCTGCCAGGTAATTGAACTTTCTTTTTTTTTCTTTCTTTATATATATTTTAATATATATAAAAATATATTTAAAGAAATTTTCTGGATATATTTTTAATATACATTATGCTATTATGTTTACATTAATAGCCTGTATGTTTTAGTGTGCGCATGCAGTGGCCTTCAATATTTTAAACATTATTTAAATATTTTTTAATGTAAAAATAAAAATAAATAAATAAATAAATATATGATTACTTTTCATTTTTTTCAATGGTTTAACATTTGGAAAAATCCATTATTTTAATGTAAAATGTAAAAAAATCATACTTTTCTGTACCAAACGTTTTAAAAAATACTCTCTCTGTAATATACCATTTTTTTTTTTGCAAAAGTTTTATTTTTAAAAGCTTAAGATATTTAAAACATTAATGTGCAAAATATGTAATCTTTGTTTTTGTTATTTTTATAGTTTTGATTTAAATAATAATTTCAAATAAATTAAGGTTTATATGAATGTAACTTAATATGACTTTGATACATACAACTTTAAATTGTCATATTTTTAAATTATTTTTCAAATTATATTTTAGGAAATTTTCTATGTATTTTTAATACAAGTTATTCTTATTAATAGCCTTTATTAATAAGAATAACTTGGTTATTCTTATTAATAAAGGCTATTAATAGGTTTTAGTGTGCACATACAGTGGACTTAAAGACATAATTTTCTAAAATAAATATTCATGTTAAATTTGAAGTTTTATCTAAAACAAAATCTATTCCATTTATTTTACTATAAAGTGAAGTTATTAGTTATTTTAGTTATTATATGTATTTTGGTCCTTTACATCAGTTTGTTGAGTGTTGTTTTCTGCATGTGTACTCCAGGATGGGCTACGATCTAGAACGTTTTGTAGGCTATGTGAACGAGGGTCTGTTGTGCTGTGTGTGTCGGGACGTGTTAGAAGATCCTTTGCAGGCTCCGTGTGAACATGCCTTCTGCAGCTCCTGCATTCACGGATGGCTCGTCCACCATAACACCTGTCCAGAGGACCGCTTGCCTTTAGACATCTCACATCTACGGCTGCTGTTCAGGTAACACAGATGTATTAAATACCTTCCAGACAATCACTTAACCTGATCTTTAATGCCATTTATTTTGTTGACTAATAAATACATGTGTATGGTGTTACAGATACATGAGAAATGATTTAGCAAGGCTGCAGGTGAGGTGTGTATTCCGGCCACAAGGTTGTGAGGTCATATGCACTCTGGAGTCTGTTCATCGTCATGAGCAACAGTGTGATTACGCTTTGCTGAACTGCAGTAATGCAGGTACATATATACAAGCATATATCATTATATCTTGGTACCCACAATTTGTTGGCAGGGAACAGGTGGCCCATTCACAGCAGCTACTGTCTCATTCATACATATGCAATACTAGTGCTGTTGTAACAGCAGATGAAAGAGAGTTGTAGCCGCAAGATAAAGCACCTAGTGTTGAGTGATCACATTTTAAATTATTAATGAGGGACCCCCTCAGGCAGCCAATGAGGTGAAACGTTTATCTTAGAATTAAAACAATTGAGCTGTTCCATCAGTAAGATAAGCAGATTCTTGCACATAATACATATTAGTTTTAGTAATCTTAATGCAACATTCCCTAATCCTGGAAATCTTGTTTGTGTATGCATGTATATAAAAAGCAGGTGAGGAGTACTTATGCTGTCGTTGTGGTAGGTGTACTGTGTTCTATGTGTGTTGTGTGACTGTTGTGTCTTTTTCTTCAACAATAAACCTTTGCTTGCTGTGCCAACATTTTCCCTGGCTGCTCAAAGAAGACACATTTAATTAATTTTATAATTTCATAAATTTGATTAAATTGTATCATTTTTATTCATGTGTAATTTTATATTTTTGAATGTAGTTTAAAAATGATTAATAATCATTTAATACTGTAATTATGTATATATACTGTATATACATTTTTTATTCACTTAGTTTTCTTTACAAAGAAAATTGGAATCAGCTGGACATTATACAGTAATTATAATTAGACATAAAATAGAAAACTTATATAAAATTGAACAATATTTACTGTAATTTTGATTAAATAATCAAACTGATCTGACCCCAAACCTTTTTTTTGTCATTTAGATTAATATTTAGGTTCATAATTTTTAAATGTTTAGTTTTCACATTTATTTAACATTTGAAAAAAAGAAATGTTATACTTTTTTAAAATATGTCCATTTTTATTTTATTTTTTCAAATGTTATGTTTACTTCCTAAAAAGAGGCAATTATAGCTGGACATTATATTAATTCTACAATAAAATGAATACTTTTGCTGTAAAGTGTTGGCATATATGTCAAAAGATTACTGACTGATTTGTAATTTTTGACCCACTCTCACTGATCCTGGCAAGACTATCATATCTCATATCTATCATATCTATCAATTTCCTCTGTTTTTGAGGTTTAATGTTCAGTTTTCTTTGGCGGTGGCATTCAGGCTGCCCGGTTAAGGTGTCGCGGCGCTCTCTGGAAGCTCATCTGTGTGTGTGTGAATACAGCAGTAGAGTCTGTGCAAGCGGCTGTGGATACACAATCCTAAACACAGAGGAGGCCCAACACAACTGTGTATCGGAGCTACGAGCTGAGCTGGACATGCTTAGGTAAAAACATCTGCTCAAGTCATACTGACTGTCACCACGTAAATGTTTTTTTTGAAGCTTGAAAAATGCCAGCGCATTTGTTACAGGGCAGAATTAGACTGCAAAGTCGAAGAGGTGCGACAAGAAATGGAATCTCGCTTGGATATCCAAAGACGACACATGGTGCAGAAGGAGAGTCTGCTGAGGAGTGAAGTGGATGAACTGAAGGTACCATACTTTTCACATCAGCAGGGTTTTGTGTGTGTAGCGAGTTACTGACAGGTGTGTGTGTGTGTGTGTGTGTGTGTTTGTGCAAAGGGCCAGCTGTCAAGAGTCATGTCAGATGTCCGCGTTCTGCTGGGTGCAGAGAGAGTGCGCAGACAAGAGCTGGAGAAGGCGGAGCTTCTTGAACTTTTTAAAAAGGAGGGGCTCAGACCAGCCACGCCCTCTGAAGCAGCACCGCCCCCTGCTGAGGTGCAGAGAAAGCTGAGCCCAAGAAGCCTAGCTTTGGATTGCATCAAAAGAAAGAATAGAGAGGTGACAGTCATCTGAGGACACTTGCTTTTCACAGCAGAACATTAAGGAAGAAGGAATGTCACATGATGCTAATAAAAAAAAAAAAACACTAACTGGAACTCATCATCTGAAAGAAGCCCCAGTATTGCAGTTCCTCTGGGTGAACCAAATCATTGCTATGAGATTGGCTGTTCTATGATTTATCCAAATTGTGTAGACTTTTTTTGACCATATTTCTATGTTTTTTTTTTTTTTTTTAATTTTTTAGAGGTTTTTCCTATTTAAAAGTACATGCATTCTGTTAAACCCGTTGATATTACAACAGTTCTGACAAGGTAGACTGTGGATTTCTATATAAAAATACACTCAAAAACATATACTCACAAGAATTTAATCATATTTAACGTTTTTAAAAATGAGAGAAACACAAAACATGACAATGATATACACAATATCATCCGGTGGTTGCAACAGATACAGCAGATCCACATCCTGATTGGTCCTTTAGAGCCTGATGGCTGAGTCTGCTTTGCTCCAGGCAGGGTTTAGCGAGTGAATGAGCGGACGTGACGGCCCCGTCCGCCTCCGCTTCCTCCACTGTTGAACTTGCCTTGACCACGACCACCACTTACTCCACCTCCTCCTACACTAACGCCACCACTCAGCCAGGACAGGCCCGTCCCTCTGCCTCTGGTGGCTCTGTCCCGAGGAGCCAATCGGTAAGCACCTGAAGAGTTGGGACAGAGGGGTCAGGAACTGTTTGACATGTAGATGTCGGGTGAGCTAAAGAGCTTGTAAAAACTGTTTATTCATTACAGAAATATTTTACACATTTAATGATGAAGTCATCTCTGAGGGACACATCCAGCAGGTGGCAGTATCACTTATTTACATTTATCACACCAGTTTAAAATAGCAACTCACCAATATTATTTTTTAAACAGGTAATGTTGAAAGAGAAATAATTGTATTATTGTTATTATTGTTAAATGTAAAAACTATATATATATATATATATATATATATATATATATATATATATATATATATATATATATATATACACACAACTTTTATATTTTATTTAACTTTTATACTTTTTTTTACATTACGGTATATAAGAGTAAGATAGAGGTTTAAGATAGAGGTTGAACAATAAGTTTTATTTAATAGCCAATGCCTAAAGAGAATATACTTGAATTGATTATTATTATTATTTTTATTATATTACATACATCGCCATAAGAAAATAACTGAATTATGATTACTGTTACATCTGATCAAAATAGTTGAAAACTAACCAATTATAACTTGGTTATAATCTGGAATCTGATGGTACAAAAATTATTACAGATATGGAGCAAATCGCCTTTAAAGTTCTCCAACTTAAGTTCTTTGCAATGCATATTACCAATCAAAAATTAAGTATCAATATTTACAGTAGAATATTAACAAAATATCTGAACATGATCTTTACTTAAAATCCAAATGATTTTTGGCATAAAAAAAAAAAAAGTGATAATTTTGACCAATACAATGTATTGTTGGCTACTGCTACAAAAATACCCTTGCTACTAATGACTGGTTTTGTGCTCCAGGGTCACACACACATATATATCTTCTGCTCACCAACCCTGCATTTACTTCAATAGCTTGGAGTCAGTATAATTCTTTGTTAATTGGGAAAGAATTCATAGAAATTAATTCTTTTATTTAGCAATGATGCTTTAAATTTATCAAAAGTGATAATAAGGACATTAATAATATTACAAAAATTTATATTTTTCAAATAATGCTGTTCTTCTGAAATTTCTATTCAAAGAAACCTGAAAAAAAAATAGACTCCGGAAAAAATAGGCTGTTTTTACATAATAAAAATAATAAATGTTTTTTTGAGCAGCAAATCAGAACAGAATGATTTCTGAAGGATCATGAGCCTGGAGTAATGATGCTAGAAATTCAGCTATATTTTAAAATATATTAAAACAGAACACATTATTATTTTTCTGTACGCGTTTCTTTTTGTATTCTAAATGCATGCGTGGTAAGCAGAACAGACTTCTTAAAAAAACACCTGACTGATAGTGTATGTGTGTGTGTGTAACATTTCAAAAAGCCTACCTGTAGGTGGCTGTCTGGAAGGTAACGGTCGAGTGAAGTTGCTTTGCCCTCCACGAGGATCACTGTAAGTCCCTCTGTGAGTATCGGCGGTCACTGGAGTGCTCCAAGTGGAACCACGACCACCCTCACGACGAGGGTAGTTACCTAAAACAAAAATTATTTTGAAGAATGAGTCAAGAGTATATATATATGTATATATATATTTGCTAAATCAAACATGTGTACCAGCAAGCAGCACACTCTTGGGGGCTGGTGGAGTAAAGAAGCGGGCGTGACTCTGGAAGCCCCTCCCTCTGGTTCCTCCAGTAAACAAGCCTCTAGTCGGTGGCTTGGCTCCTCCTCCTTTTGGTGGGCGTTTGGGCAGGGTCAGGCCAGTGGGTTGACCCACGTCCTTGAACTCTGCAGCAAGGAAATCATCTACATGCATGGAAGGAGGTCGACTGGTGTTCTGCTTGCGCTGGCGGAAAATGTCATGTGGTCGAGAGAGCTGGCCAAAAGCACCACGACCCCGACCCCGAGGGGCCGGCATGAAATGAGCTCGTTTCGCAGGCTCCACATAATCTGGATTCCCACTGCAAACAAAAACAATTATTTGTAGCTATATAGAGTTCATACATTCAAGGTAGAATAGTAACCTCAGACTAGAATGAGAAGCAGACACATTGTGTACCTGGACGTGATGAAGGTCTCATGTTTGTGTTTGCCCAGTCTGAAGCCTTTGGGTGGTTTGCTGTGTCCTGGGGAAGAGGGTTCACTGAGGAACGAACGTTCTACCTCTGCCTTTAGGTCTAGATCTGGACAACACTGCTGGGCCAGTGCAACTAGGTCTACTTTCACCTGCAACACATACATTAACAATGCTCACACAAAACACTACACATAACATTAAGAGCAATTTATACTTTTATAATTTATTTATAATCAAGACTACTAAATTTATTGTCTCCATAATAAATCTGCATTCTAAAATTTGTATAAGCAAAGGAAACAAACATTTGTTACCATAAACTGTTTACATTGCTCTCCAATTGCTCAATGACATATTTCAATCACAAATATATTTATTGGTCCTGCAAACACAAGTCTCACCATGTCAACTTCTGTCTCCATCTCATCTGACTGGAATGGAGAGAACCACAGGGCCTTCAACTGCTCATCCAGGACATCCGAGAGAACGAAAACCGTCCTGAATGTAGATAAGGGGAGGGGAAAAAAAGAGAATGTAACATTTAGGCATTCAAGTATTTTGATTTAATACTAAGCATGTGCAAAACTACATATTTAGAATATTAACTAATCCAATTAGACACATTTAGTTGGGGAATTTAATTAAATAATAAGCATTTTTTTGCATTCAAACAACTAGATCACGCACAACAGAAATAGAATAGCAAGCAGGTTTCTCAAGTTTAAAGGGGTCGTATGATGTTGCTAAAACGAACATTATTTGGTGTAATGAAATGTGTTTATGTGGTTTAAGGTTCAAAAAGCACATTATTTTCCACACACTGTACATTATTGTTTCTCCTCTATGCCCGCCTTCTAAAACGTGTTTATTTTTTACAAAGCTCATCGGTCTAAAAAAACGAGGTGTGCTCTGATTGGCCAGCTATCCAGTGCTGTGATTGGCTGAATACCTCAAGCGTGTAAAGGAAATGTTACACCCCCTAACATACTGTCATGACATATCCGGCCAGAGCGACGAGACATAAACATAAAACCCATTATAAATGTGATATAAACATGATCTCTAGTCGTGTCCTCTTTTGGAAGGCCAAACAAAGTAGTTTCACTTTTTCAACAAAACGGCGTCACACACTGCGTTATTGTTGTTGTTGTCTGTCAAGTGTAGCTTCCTGTTATTCATGTCTGATTCACTCAGTGCTACCCAATCATGTTATGTGTTATGGATTACAGCCTTTACAGTACCGTTGTTGCTTCTGCCCTGTTCTCAGCGCAGCCTACTTTAGTACTGGCCAGATATGCAAATTTCATATACCTGTGCTTTAGACGCTCATTGGCTTATATCCACCTATCAGCTGCGAGCCCGCCTAACAAGTGTCACTATTGATTGGAAAATGTGTGTGTTTTATCTTTGTTGAGTGTGTGACTTGTACAGGCTGCTCGTAGCCTCTCTCACGGCGGGACTGAATATCGAACGGAGAAATATCTCTGTGATGTCACGGCCTTGAGTGAGCGGAGGCCAGATGCCTAGAGTGAGCCTAGGTGGCGGATTCTACAAAGGATTGTCCATTGGGCTTGCAGCAATCAAATGTGATGACCCCAGGCTGGACTCCACTTTGTCCACGCTGAAAACCGATCCGGCGATCCACAGTGCAAAGTTGATGTATTCCCATCAGCGACCAGCATGGATCAACTCCAGGCATGACTAAACCGATATCGTCCTCTTTTTGAAGGTCAAACAAAGTAGCTTCGTTTTCACAATGAAACACACAGCGTCTATACGACATGGTGATGGCGGCGGCAACAACAATACTACGAGGAGAATAAAACTACCTGTGGTTGAACTGTGTCTGAAGGGGTTCTGGTGCAGGTAGAGTGGGCTCTGCTTCAGGCTCTGCATTAGTTGGGGCATCTCCAGAACTTTCAATAATCTGTCGCAGTCCGGCCACATTCTCGAGCAGAGTCTCCAAAGACTCATCCTCCTTACAGAGTTTCTGCACACATGGGGATACGAGACAAGATAAATATGTGTCTCTCTTCATTCAGGCTATAGGGCACAGCTTAATTATGATATATAACGTAAGCTGCCACATGTACCATGATGTGTTTCTCCAGTTCTGATAAAGGATGTTCCCCTGAGTCCTCCTTCCACTGCAGCAGCTGCTTCATGTCGCTCACACTAAGAGCTAAAGAGCGACTGTCTATGTCTTCATCCTATGTAGCATAAAAAATATGCATTATTCCCATATAAATGCATGCATGCATGCATACAAGCACAAATGTACTGATTCTATGGTGGGCCTACCATGGCTTCACTGTTCAGAATCTGTCTCAAAAAGTCAAACAGGGCTGAGAGGAGCTCGGTTAACTCTTTGTTGAAGGACGTGGTTTCCCTGCGGATCAGAGAGGAAATGGCCAAGCTGTGTTTCTTCAGAGAGCTGCAACACAAACACAAGAACATTAACCCACAAATATCACGCATAAAAACATTTTCATCTTTCATATTACTGTAAAGCCTAGGGATGCTTTGATAATTATTTTCATTTTATGACCGATAACCGATAAATGTCTAAATAAATAAATCTAAAACACAAAAAAAAAATTTTTGCAAAAAGATTGCATTTAACAAAAAAAAAATAAGAGAAAAATTAGCAAACAATTAAAAATTCAATATTAACCATAACATTTTAAAAAGTCTCCAATAATGACATCAAAGGCATTGTGATACCTTTTCAGGTGATAGAGACCATAGTCATGCTCCGTGAGAAACATCATGGTTCGCAGACATGTGAGCTGGAGTGTGTAGCTGCTGTGTGCATTTCCCAACACTTCCAGCATCCCGTCACATATGCACGTCATCATGTCTCTGGTCGGCAGTGCGTTGGCCAGCTGCTCTACCTCAGACACCGAGGCTTCACCCGAGCCACTCACGACCAGAGACACGTCCTGGTCACACAGCGACAGAAGGATGGTAGCCGTCAGTTCAGCGTTCTGCTGTGCTGACAGTGCGGCGTCTGCAGGTAGGAGAAGCATGGCAACCATTGAGGGAAGAAGTTCTGACAGTTTGTCCTCCACTTTCCCATCACTCCGGCCCTCATTGCGTGCAGATCCACCCAGTAGAGCCAACATGGCTGATTTGCAAGCCCGCTGAGATGCCAGTGAGTCGAGGAGAGCTAGTAACCTCATCAGGCGTGAGCCAGCTGCCTCCCTAAACACACAACACAGTCCATTTGAGCTGTCTGGAATATACACAACAGTCAAGCTAACCCATTTAAAAGTATCAGGCTTAATCAGTTATCACTAGTTATCACTTTTTTATTATATGTTGGTGATTTAATTTAATCTTAATTAACTGCATATAGCTAAAAATATCCCCCAACAAGAGGTCCACAGCTGAATTACAGGAAGTCTGCCAGATACGTAGCACATTCTAATTGCAACTGTGATTACATTTGCAAATCACTATTTTTAATAATATCATATTTAATAACAATAAATATTTATAATTCTGAAAATTCTGTCATTAATTACTGTCATTCCAAACCGTTAGACATTTGTTCATCTTCGAAACACAAATTAAGATATTTTTGATTAGATCTGAGAGCTCAATTTCTAACATAATCAGTGTTTTTACGTTTAGGAGAACATGCCTTCTTCGTGGTACTCTTCAAAAAGGTGGAAGATGTTACCTTTGGGAGAAGAATTGTTAACCTGTGTTATTTTTGTTTTCGTTGTGCACAAAAAGTATTCTCGTAGCTTCACAAAATAGAAGTTGAGCCACTGATGTCACACTGACTGTTTTATCGACGTCCTTGCTACGTTTCTGGGTCTGGGAACATTTTAGTTCTGTCGCTATCAATGCAGGGTCAGAAAGTTGTCAGATTTAATCAAAAATATCTTAATTTGTGCTCTGAAGATTAACAAAGGTCTCACGGGTTTGGAACGACATGAGGGCGAGTAATTAATGACAGAATTTTTTTTATTTTAGGGTGAACTACCTCTTTAAGTCATTAAATACATCATTAACTGTTTTTATAACATTTAGATAAGAAATATATGTGTGTATATAAAAAAATCTGTACAAATCTTTAATTATAAATACTAAAATACAATTTTTTTTTGTTATTTTTAAAACACACATTTATACACATGTTCATGTCTATAAGTATAAATGTATAATTGTTCCTGATATCTTATTAAAACAAATCTACAAGCTATTAACAAACTGCCCTTAATATGACGACTGTGTCTTACTGTTGCATTTCCTCCTGCAGCTGCTCCAACAATGTCCTCATCACCAGAGTCGCAGTGGGGGCAGCAAGATCACAGAGCTGCACACACACGCGCCGGAGCATGGAGAGCAGCGGCGGACAGCTGTTGACACACACGCACCTCAACACTTCCTGTAATACTCGAGCCTGAGCGTGTAAGTGCACACTCCACAACTTTCTCGTGTTCATCGCAACCCCGATGTCTTGCACAGATAGTGCCTAAAAGAGATCAAGAGAGATGGAAAGAGTAAATTAAATAAACTATTTTCTAGAAATACCTCCTGGTAATTAACAAAACAGCTATGGAAGCATAAATTAGCTGCCTGTGTTTTGAAATCATCCTCATGTTAGTAGTTTTGTCCAAATTTGTCTAAAAAGGGTCTAGTCAGGCTGGCAGCTCACAAGGGTTTGGATCAGAGCTCCTGTTTGTATGACAATCAGCAGCAAGCAGCGACAGGTACTTGTAGCCGCTTGCATGTTCAGTTACCTGAGTGGTCTGCATGGGCAGAGGTAGAGGAAGCAGTTCTGACAGCAGACTAAGGCTGCTGTAGATGTTCTCTGGAGCAGCCAGTACAGAGTTCAACACTTCCCTCAGCATCAGAGACCAGCTGTTTCCAGCCACAGTCTCCTCTGAACCCGTCATCTGTTGGCTAACAGCATGCGTGAATGTTAACAGTATCTCGGTCACGTCTCCCTGGATACGCAGCTCCTCTGCATCCAGGCGACCGGTTGTCGGGGTGGAGCAGAGGATCTTGTGAAGGGCGACACAGACGGAGGGCACACGCACGTCACGGAACTCACAGGTTCCACCGCACAGCAGCTCTGTCAGCATGACTCGGATGAGTCGCAGCGAGCAGGAGGCCACTGACAGCATCATGAGTCTCTGCGCTGTGGGTGCCATTGGACCATGTAGTCGCCATGGCAGCAGCAGCAGCGATGTAAGCTTCTGGAGGACTTTAATAAAAGTGTCCATGCCCTCTGCACTGAAAAGGGCTATGATGGCCTGATTCCACTTCAAGTCTTTCTGCTGGCCTGCAGATACACAATGATTCACATAAGTCAATATTTTTATTGGTAATCAATAGGTTCCAGCAGTCAATTATACCAGTGCTAAATGAAACTATTTGAGAATACAGCAAAGCATATAATCTACTGAACATTTCTTTAAAATTACAATGTATTCATTTAAATATTTGCAACACTTTTTTTATTTAAGTATTTATCAAAATATAAATGACAGGATTTATATTTAAATTGGATTAATTATAAGAATATAATAGACAATGTCTAAAATTATTTGCATTTATACTGCAAAGCCTAGATAGATAGGTAGACTAAAACTTTTTGTTTGTTTAGTATCCATTTAAGACAAGCCAAGTTCAAAGTAAGGCATACAATATGTTTGCATGTACCTGGCACAGTGGTTGGAGGGCAGGCAATGTGACACAACACTCTGAGAGCGGTTACAAGACCCACCCCATCTGCAGTCATCAAGTTCTCCAGATTCTGACAAAGAAACAGCAACATTTCAATGCTACACCATATTTAATAATTGTATGATGCCTTTAACATTTGAGCATATGAGTGGAGTAGTTAGTTTTGTTTTATAGTTAACTGCAAGAGATCAAATTATGTTATTTTTCTTGTTGAAACTGAAACCATCAGTGCTTTAATGTCTTGATCAATTCCTAACATTAAATTAGCATACATGTTATAACTCATCCTCTATAATCTTGAACCCCTTTAAAATGCCATAGTATGTGATTGACAACCTCACCTGCTTTATGTAGTCAATAAGTGTAGGAATACCACTGATATCAAAGTGTAATTTTTCAAGTGGCTCCAACCACTTAGAAAGCTCTGAAAAACACATTTTATCAGAGAGGTCAGATGTTATGGCACTTATTAAATGGATTTTAAGGCCTCTGGAAAAAAACATAGCTTTTTAATAGATCACAGAACTGAAGGTTTGACTGATATTGAAGTGTTTGGTGGGCTGCAAAAGACTAGCAGGCTCACCTTGAAGCTTGGCATTGTTTTCATCAGCTTTGGAAACATTAAGTAGTTGAGCGGCATAGTGCTCCATCATCCGGAGATCACCTGATGTCTGAATCACCAGCAGTACAAGCATACAGGCATAGTTATATGTTACAGACTTCCTTGCTTTCCCTTCCCTGTATGAGAGAGTTAGAGGAAATCAGCAAGAGAACAAGTCATGTAAGAAGACACGGTACATTAAGTGAAAATGACTATGGAGTGCCTCAGGGTTCTGTATTTGGCTAATCTGTGTTTACTAACAACCTATCTACTACATGGAGTCAAGAAACATTCAACGCAAACACATAATATTCTTATGTGTCATTATATAGATTGCCAAAATATACACTCTGGCAGATCAGCTATTTTTAAAACCCTGTTTATATACAACAGGTGTATTAGCATATTCTCACCCTTGGCCCTCTTTGGCATGGAACTCCACCAGGTTGACCAGACAGCTGAGGTTGTTATCCAAGCTAAAAGCATGTGCGACAGCATTTCGGCCTGTGCTGCTAAAACTAATGAGATACAGGCTGTGAAGTGTTGCCAGAACACCTGGATTATCGCCATCTTCAAGCTCTGCCCCGCTCAGCTCAGCAACACCCTGTAGTGCATGTAGAGTCTGCATAAGCCACACCCAAAAACCGTCATCCATCGAACCCTCTGCCCCTGCAGGAGCATCGTCACCCTCTCCCTCTGAAAGGGGCGTCAGCGGAGCCAAGTGAGAGGGCGGGGTCAGGTGAGTAAGAGGTGTGAGGAGACGAAGCAGCAAATTGGTGGTTTCGTGTTGGCTAAGGAGGAAGAGGAGGCCCTGCTGGGACTGTGATAGGAAACGCATCAGTTCTCTGACAGCATGCAGGACTCCGATGTGGGCACATGTAGCCGGATACGACAGAACAACTGCCAGGGATTCCAGAAGGTGACAAGCATGCATGTATCTGTAAAATAACAGGGTAAATTATAAAATACAACATTAAAGAGTTGCAAAATATTTGAACAAAAGGGGTAAATAACACAGCTGAGTACACATAAAAATATATTAAAAATGATTATCCCTTTAATAACAATTAATATTGACTATATATAATAGAAACCACAAATTTTCATCATAAATATACAAGACAACAGTTTTGTAGCCATATGGTCCTGACCTGTACAGTGTTGGATAGGGATCATCACGCTCTGGTGGCCCAGTGATTCGAGCACTGGTGGGAAAAGCTTTCCCAGGAGGCTGTACCATACAGTGAGGTGCTGTCTCCAGCAGGTGGAGCAGTTCTTCCAGAAGACCTTGCAGCCTTTCCAGGTCACCTTCTGACAAAGAGGCAGATTCCAGCAAGGTATCAATGTCCATTGGGCTTTCCCGCTCTACCTCCTGGGTCTCCATTTCCCTCTCATCTCCTTCCCTCTCAGTGCTTTCTCTGTCTCTCTCTCCAGCTTCTCTCTCACTCTCGATACCCTCTCGCTCACCCACCTCCCCTACTGTGGGATGGCGTTCAGCCCAAATGCTGGCTGTCTTCTGCAGGTCAGTCAAAACCTCATAAAAATGTCCCTTTTGTAAGATGGCTGCGCCAGCCGTTGCGACACGCACGGTCTGGTCCAACAGAAACAGATCCAGCATTCGCTGGTACCCACTCGTTCCATCATTGTCATGGTGACGGTCTCGGAGCAGGGCCTCCATACCCTGTGGCTCACTGATGATGCTGTCGAGGGAGCGCAGCACGTTGAGTTTCAGAGTGGATGAAACGTGTTCTGCAAACAGCAAGCCTAGGAGGCTGCCAACAATCCCTTTCTCCAGCAGATTCTGCACAGCCTGGGCACCACAGTCGGCCAAGGCAGAGGCCAGTTTGGTTCCTGCTTTGAGCTGGCGTAAGTTCAGCGCTATGGGCTGTGCCAGGGCAAAGTCCAAATTAAGAGCTTCACAGCTCCAGTCGACCAGCTGCTTCAACTTCTCACTCAGCCCATCAGGGTCCTTAATAGACAAGAAGCTCATCCCTTTTAGCAGAAAGGCAGGGATCTCTTCTAAGGCAGTTACCCATCCTGCCCCTCGCTCTGCCCCCTGTCCCTCCCCCCAGGCCTCCAATATTTCTGATAGTTTTGCTGCAGACTCCGCCCACAATGAGCTTGAGTCCTCGGTGTCCACCGTCTTCAGGTGTTTTAGCTCTGCCTCAAAACGTGTAATGTGTGGCGGTGTGGAGTGCTGGAGGGGTCGGAGTTCACGCTCGTATGGATCATACTGAACGGTTGGTAGTGATGCAAGGTCCTCAGGTGTATAGTCCAGGTCAAAGGCAGGCAGCTTGAAAGCCCCACTCTCCAAATCCTCCTCATCACTGGATATCTGCTCATATCCATCATCACCTGCGTACAGTAGCAAAACACTTCAGACACAGAAAACACAACATCTGATACATTGTTATAGGCTCAGCAAATCTAGCAAGTTCAGTCTTGGGTAATTGGGGGGCAATATTTGCAATTGTTTACCTTATGAGAGCATTATATGTGTGGGTATGTATGCATATATGTATTTATTTAATTGTTTCCCTATAAATAGCGACAAATCCTTAACATTTTCAATAAAATAAATGATAAATACATACTTTTTAATATTTGTAAATTAACAAATATTTGCACATTTATATTTAATGAATTAAACAAATAAAATATTACATAACAGATTATTTTCAATTTGATTTAGGGAGCATTTTTGGCCCTCAAACATGAAATATCGGTCTCATTCTTCCCCAGAGCACCTGGTTCATTCACCCTCACAAATACTGCAACTCCTCACCTTCTCCATCTTCATCTGTGACCTCCTCAACCACTTCATCTTCTTCAACATTTTCATCAGCCTCACTTCCCTCAGACTGCACATCCTCATCCTCCTCATCATCAGCCGGACCCTCATCATCCTCCTGCTCTGCGTCCGAGTAATTCTCATCTGCAGGAAGAGATCCTCGCTCAGGTGAGACAGGCTCCAGGTAATCATCACTCTGTTCTGTGCTCTCCACCTTTACTGGACCTAAACCAAAGACAACACAGTAAAGGTCAGTGCTCAAAACTTTTTCAGTATAGAAAATGCGATAACAAAAAAGGCTAAATAATATATAGTTGGGAATATTTAAACCTGGAAATACTGTGGAGAAAAATAAAATATTAAGACACGTGCTGTCACGTGTCAAGTGCTGTCAATCAATTAATTACATTTTTACATTTTTAAATTAATTGCGATTAAACCCACCTAACATTAAAGTAAAAAAAAAAAAAAAAAAACACTTTTAAATTGCTATAATTTCCAATTCAATCTTCAAACTATTGTAGAAACAACAAGGACAGTACCGGTATATTTGTAATATTTCAATAACAGCATTTTTTTTTATTACTAAATACTAATGATGTCTCTGTGAAAGATTTTTTCTCCAAATATTTAACCATTGACTAGCCATTCAACATGATAAGAGCTATCAAACTTAACATTTATTATACTCCTTAAAATGACTTCAAATAAAAGTGAACTTCAAACAATGTTCACATAAACCCATTATAATTAATGTCATATTAAGTTACCTGTGCCCTTCAGCAAGTAGGAAATACACAGAAATTGAATAAAGTTAATCTGACCCACTTCAGGTCTTAAAGTCTCTTCTAATGAGTTGAATGGGCTGTGTTTACATGAGTGTGACAATGCTGGAGTGCTTCTGGACAGTTAGGAAAACCAGTGCATTTCAGAGACATGTTCTTAAATGTGATTTGTGTAACAAATACATATATAGATGCTGTTTCAAGGCAGCTTTAATAGCCTTTTTGGTTCATGCCCTTAAGTTCATGACTTAAAGGTGAACTAAGTGATTTTTGCAAAACGATGTTGATATTTGAAAGCACCAAAACAAACACACCCATATCCCACCAGGACCTCTCCCTTATCCATCTCTCTCTATCTATAGTCGATCTGCTAACATCCGTCCTGTACTCAAACTGAGCGCTCTCTTATCTCTGTCAATACAAGACATGCACCCTTATCGCTGATTGGCTACAAGTGTGTTTTGGGACTCGGTCAAAAAAATCGCTTAGTGCACCTTTAACTGAAGACATAATTTAGACATTGCATGCTTGTAGTTTCTTTCATGCTTTGATATGAAATGATACAGGCTACAGCGCATGCTGGTGCATTTGGGAATGTAATTGAAGAGCACATGCTATGAGCACAGTAGCATTTCCACGCTCTTTTGGGGAAACTGGAGCGCGCATCTGAAAAGTCTTCTGTTTGATGTGGTTGTTAAAACGTTATGCATCTGAATAAATAATAGTTCTTGTCAAGAAAAATTTGACAGAAGCAGCAGTTATGAGTGGGGTGGCCAACCATAGCTCTGCCCCTGTGTTAACTGCATTAAATATTTTTTTCATCTGCATTAACTCACTAATTTTGATAGCACTGATATATTATATATATATATATAAATATTTTTTTATCAGCTTTTTGAGTTTTCTTCTCTTGTATCTAATACTTAATCTCTTCCACACAGACATTCACTGACCAGGTGCAGGTAGTGCCTCCTCGTCATCATCATCTGGAGGTGGTGGTCCTGGTGGTGTCCGTGGCCCCCTAGGTTGTGGTCTGGGTGGGCTGCCGTTAAACTGTTCTTCATTCTCCCACTCTGCAATAGATTTACACACTCATGTTCAATGCTTGACATAATGACCACATTATATATTTGTGTCAATAATATTTGTGCTGACCAGTTTTAATGATCCGCTTGGATCCCAGCTGCTGCTGTTGGGGCAGAGGGGGTGGTGGAGGGGGCGGAGAGTCCCGCTCGTGGCTGCGGGGGCGCTCGGCTGTGCCATACACTGCCAACGTCAGGCATGTGTACCATCCACGCAGAACTAACCCATCTGTGTTTATCTTCAATAGCACAAAGACAAAATGAAAATTAGGACACGGTCCGAGACTCTTAAAGGGGAGGAGCAAAAAAAACTTGCTCAGTCCAAAACACAAATGAAGGATCATTTGTTTGCGAGCCACGTGAGTGTAGGAGCTGACAGCTTTGGTCATTACAGAGGCATCTGCAAATCCATTGTGGATTTCAGAAAATGCGTTTGAAGTATTCCGTGCCAAACAAAGCTGCTGTCAGCTGTTTTGGAGAAACCAGAAACATACTGGTGAATGTGTGTGAGTTTTATACAGAACTTTGATGATTGGTTGTCATGAGGGGGTCTCTTACCTTCCCATTAGGCCTGAAGATGATGGATTTGTTCTCATCGTACTCGAGGCTAGTGCAAAACGGACACCAATTTCAGTGGTTTGAACAATCCAAAAAGTACATGCATCTATTCAGCTACAGATTTGTGAGACAGCATACTGTATTTCTTGCTGAGCCTGTCCGACACAGGTGTGCATGTGTGTGTGTGTGTGTGTGTGAGTTTATTTAGTACCTGCCCAGCCTGTCAAACACCGGGGCGTTGGGTTTGGACACATTGTTGAAGAACAGGTCCAACTGGAATGCATGAGGGGCCGTTTCCCTGAAGATACACAGGAAGGGGCATTGTAACAGTCAAAACTTAAACCTGAAACCCCTATTTGCTATCGGAAGCTATTTTCTGTCTATTCAAACATCCTGTAAATCAGTTAGTTTGCAGGAATCATTTTAAAAATGCATCTTTTTTTATACAGATCTATCGTTAATTTTATCATTTTAAAAGGACAGAATAAAGAATAGTGTTATATAGTCTGTGCTATTAAAACAAACTTCCCTTTACTCTCATTGGCCTCTTAACAGGTATGGAGACAAGTGGGATGAGATCATGGGAAAAGCTCAGAGTGGTCAGAGAATAAGGGGTGTGGTGGATCTGGTTTTAAAGAAGGAACAAAAGGGATAACAGAAACCTTTTCCAATTTCCTAAAATGTCCTCCAGCCATTTCACTCCTGAGGACACCACAGAATTACTCATGTCCTATTGTTGACTACAGAAGCACTGGAAAAGTTTGTACACACAATAAACGTGGTAGAAGGCTTCTAGAAGCACTGTTAACTGTCATATTAGGTGTAGTGAATTTTTTGTTTTTTAAAGGGGATGAATTCAGATTTTATACTTTTATAACTGTTAGAATGTCAGCAGTCAAAAAAATCATTTCGGATAAGTTGTCTCTAAATTCACCATACGGGCACTAAAAAACCATTATAAACTTCTTGAAATAAAAAGCCTTCTCTAAATGACTAGCTGGCTGTTGGAGGACCAGTGAACCATCCTAACCCAAGATTGGTTATGTAATGTGGATGGCACAGACCAATAAGTAGCACATGTGTAGAGGGATTCACAAGCTGTTGTGTGATTCTTTATAGACCATTTCATTTGTTGCTGTACTTTTAGACAAGAGTGTGTGTATGTTGTACTTTTTTATGTGAGTGTGTTTTCTCACCCAAACGCTCTGCTGTCAGGCAGGTTGCTGTGTGCTTTGATGCCAGGGGGAATTACTCGCACTTCTGTGATCAAGACGCCGTAAGGAAACCGCACAACGTCCACATTTGTCAACTTGTAATAAGACAGACATGGAAAAATGTTACGAAGCTTACTTATCAAGACATGGATAAATGTTATGACAGATAGACTGATACAAGGGCCAGACACACCCTGACTGAGCAGGCAACCAGAAAAACAGTCCGGCTTATTCATCTGTTAAAGTCTTGGAATTAGGATTCCAATGATTCATGGTATTTGAATACACAAAAGAATTCTCAGAAGTTCTAATTGAATTTATAAAATGGCTGAATGGTGTATATAGCCTAGTCTCTTCTTCAACAAACTGTCATAGGGCAACAGGCCTGTCCAACCTGTTTTTACAGAGCTGTTGGAATACACCTGTGGGGTTGCAGATCACTAAAAAAACAAAAACACCAATCAAACAGACACATACACACCCTAACAAGACAAATTCCAGGACAAGAGATCGGTCTCCAGCCTTCACTAACAGGATACTATGTAAAACATTGGAAACAGGAGAAATTGCATGTAAAGAGATTCTCAGATAAAGGCTATAACTGTTGATAGTAATTTAAGATTATTTTAATCCACGCCAGGTAACTAGTTAAAACCTAAAAATGAGCTTTATATAGTAACAATTTTGTAAACTTATGAGGCTGTATCTCTCATAATTTGAGCACACTGACACTTTTTTATTTTTTATCTTTGTGCTGTAAACGTTTAGTCAGGATTACAATTTTTACCTTGTTCTCAGGGTAAATTTCTGGAAGATACAATGATCAGCAGAAAAATCGGCACATGGTAATATGCAGGATTTATACTTCCTCCAAAAATCTTTTGCTTAATGATTTATCAAAGGCCGTAAAAAAACAAGTGAAAAGTGCAAAGCATTTTCAAGACAAAAGCTCTTACTCAGTGCCAGACAGATTAGTGCACAGCTGCACCCATCAAAACATCAATATTCACCCTGGACGTGCATCTCATCAGTAAAAGCCGGTTCTGAGATTAGTAGTATATCTTCATCACGTGCTTTCAGATGGATCAGCATTTAATACACAGAGCCATAGATCACTGACAAGCTATGCAATATCGCATTTATAAACACAGGTGATTCATCTGCAATTATGAATGCGATATTGCATAGCTTGTCAGTGATCTATGCCTCTGTGTATTAAATGCTGCTCCATCTGAAAACACTCATTCGGACGGCACCCATTCACTGCAGAGGATCCACTGGTGAGCAAGTGATGCAGTGCTACATTTCTTTAAATCTGACCCAATAAAGAAAACTCATCTACAGCTTCAGAAATGTTTTATTTTTAACTGAACTATTTCTTTACCAATAGAGAAGTTAAGCCACATTCACAACTATAAGCGACGAGGGTTATGACAGTTTGAAAATTTTCCCACCGGTTAATGGATGTGTGACAACACCGGTAAAACCAGTACCAACGTGGGGGCATGGGCATTCCCCTCTTTTCGAACTGAACTAAAGATTTTTATTACTTTGGGTATGACAGTGGGGGTCAGTGCTATGGTGGGCAAGTGACATAACTGGTGTTGCGGCTTAACACCGGTATCACCGTCAGCACCGTCTATCGCGGCAAGCCTACAGGCGACATGCAACGACAAAGCGACACGATACCAGATTTCAACGGCGATGGATGGGGCGTGTCCAGCCATGTGACAAAGTTCAGAATCCTACAACTTTATGCAAAAGAAGAGCAACTTTTGGGAGCGACAGCCAATAGGAAAGAAGAGTGATCGTTCTCCTCTCAGATCAGCAGTGATGGAAATGAGGCTGATCCCTGCCATCATCAGGGGCGAACTCAACCAATAAGCGGGGTAAACAGCCGTTTAGGGGGCCCCCATCTGATATTGGCAAAAAAAAATTGCCAAACGCTCCAGTGTTTATTTGTGTTCTGGAGAGCGTCAAATGTTTTATAAGTTGTGAAGAGGTAAATAAACTATAAACTATGAATGTGAGAGACAAAGAGAGCAAAGTAAGGGTTAGGCGTAAAAGAGCATGCTTAGTAATTGTGTTGGGACCCCATTGCTGAAATTTGCTTAGGGCCCCCAAATTACTAATTCCGCTCCAGTCATCATCATTAACTTTAGTTTTTATGTAAATGTTCAAATTTTTCTTTTGCCTCCAAAATGTTTGTATTTAGCAGCAGGAAAACTGATTAGTCAACTTAAGAATGGCCAGTCCCCAGCGACATGCAGTGAAAAAAAGTCACCTCTAGTAAGAACGCAGCTACACAGAATCATAAGACACACAAAAAAAAAAAAAGCTTGCACACAACCACAGCGGTTAAAAGAGCTCAAATAGATGCAATTCAGATATTAATCACTAGCTAAACGGTACATTGAATACACGGTGTTTGTGTTTTCCTATTGACCCCAACTCCACACACTTTAACCCCAGGCTACTTCTGTAGATTACAGAGAGATCTTCTTGTTTACAGGCACATGGGGTGCTGTCAGATAAACATGAACCAGGGGCATATCTGAACAGGCAGCGTTTGATACCTTTACAACAATATATGAGCATCTTATTGTTAATTAATACATTAACAAATGATTTATCGTCACAGTAACGTTACATTCTACTTGTTAAAAGTAAATGCACATACGCGGTCAACAATAACAATATAACCACATAACCACGAGTTTGCTTGCTCTGGGGAACAACTTAAACGTAATACAATAACGCCAGGTTAACGTAACTGTTTTAAATGAAGAAAACGGGTGTTATTATGCAAATGTTAATAACATATTTCATGAACTGAATATGTATGAATTACTGTGCTACTTAGCAAGCTAACGGTTCACAGCGCTCAGTGCGTTAAAACAATGGAAACTTTAAGAAAGCGGGAAAAAAATATTTTAACATTTGATAGACTTTAGTGTCTGTATCATGCGGTTAAAAAGACACGGGTGGAGATGGAAAACTTCGTAAGATTACCTCTGCACTCTGATGCTTGAACGTATCTAAAAAGAGCAGCTCCATTGCAGAATCCCCCGCCATCTTTCTTGGTCACATTAGGACTTCCGGTAAAGAAAACACTTCCGGAGTTGAAGGCGTACGTCACAACGTTGGTTGTGTTGTAAGATCAGTAGATTTTAGAAATAGCATTTTACATGTTCTAAAACATTTCAGTAAAGCCATAAACTTAAATAGTTTATTAATTATTAATTAGGCTACTAGGTTGCGATAATAGTTTTGTATATCACAACACATTGTGTCCAATCTTGCCCATGTAGACTATTCCAAAAGCATTAAGAATAGATTATAGAAAAAATATAATAACCGTTTCAGAGCCATTAATTATTATTAATCATATATATATATATATATATATATATATATAAACGGTTATTATATTTTTTCTATAATCTATACTTAATGCTTTTGGAATAGTCTACATGGGTATACACACACACACACAAAATCCTCTCAAAGTTATTTGACTTTTACACATAAAATGCAAAATTTTTTGGGCTTTTTACTCTTTAATAAAGCTTTTTAACAGCACATTATTATAAAGGATTTACTGGAAATCCCTGAAAGACTAATCCATAGAAATGACAAGAAAAAAATCAATTAGCAGGTTAAAGTAATTAATATTCATTTTATTGAGGACATAAATGAGTCAAATAACAGGTGCAAGGATGTCAGAAACATTGCTAAAGTTAATCAAATGACACAAAATGTATAAATAAATAAATAAATAAAGGCTTTCGGTGATTTGCCTGTTGTAACATCTAACAAGCTCACAGTACTGCTGGAGGTGCGAGATGTGGTTAAGCAGGAGTTGTTTACACAAATACTTTCTGTGTATGACATAGCCTAAAGGACAGAGGTTTGTTGATTGATCACCTTAAGTGAACAAATATATAATTATCACAAAAGAAGGGAGTCCCGTTTAAACAATAGTTTTGCTTTTGTTGCATTTAATGACCTGAATATTATCAGAAAAATATTGGCATAACTTGCATTTATGTTATGTGGCATCTTTCACTTTCTCTTTTTTCAGTGACTCTTATGGTCATACTAGCAGACATAGGCCTTGACTGACTGCCCATTTACTTCTGCTTTATAACTGTCGAAACATTGACTTATAACATGGTTATATAATAGTTCAGATACATTTTAAGACTAGGGATTTGTTTGGTCTGGCTAATATATTTTAGTTAGTAGGCTACAATATTACAGCTACAGTGAAAGGCCTTGCGTAATTTTTTCAACCATGTAGCCCTGTTCGCGTTTGATGGCGGGGGAGCAGGTGTTAAACGCGGGGTTATTTCATTAGTAGACTGTGTAAACGTGTAATAAACAGATCCTGAATTCCCTCACATCATTTACCACGAGCGCGTTTTCGGCGTGCCATGCCACGTCCTTTGTTTCTCAGCAGCAGTAGGAGGGCTTTCTTTTGGGCAGGTATCTATTACCTGTGTCACGTGGGCGGTGGCCAGGTAGGGCGCACACAAAACCAGCGCGATCCAAGCAGCCATTGCGGAGCAGAGCCGACGGTTTCGGACTTGTTTGCATCGATTCTCACGCAGTTAAAAGGCCACGGGACTCATCGAGGCGAGTCCGAGCCCGGCACAGATCTTTCTGTAGGTGTGGGGTCACTGGGCTCTTGGCTTCTCTGTCACCTGGAGTTGATCTCTAGGGTTTTGCTTTTGCTATCAGGGTTGGTGTGACAATAGGTTTTTCCCCCTTCTTAAAAATGACGGTTAATCCAGATTATCTGGTGCTTTTATTCACCACCACATCTGGCGCAAGTGGGGACCAATTGGGATCAGATGAGAAAGAAATTGTACAGGTGGTTTGGCAGGTTGTGGATTTAGCGACTAAAAAGGTAATTTCATATTTCCCCATGATGGTGTGTATGCGTGTTATGCATTGGTGTGTGTGTGTGTGTAATTCTGGTGGAGGTCAGAGAGAAAGTTTTTTTTATTAATTTGTCATATATAAAAAAACAAGGAAATATTACAATTTATTTATGCGTATATTCATTTATTTCATCTATCTGTCTGTCTGTGTGTATAGCTGCATTTGTGTGGGTGTGGGTGTACTGTATAGTATCATTTATATAAGGCAGATATTTCAACAAAAATTACAAAGTCAAATCTAAGGCTCTATCAGTCTTAATCCAGATCTATTCCCCTGCTATTTACCAATTCATCCATTTATGTATTTGCCTATGTAAATCTATATGCTGGAAATGAGCATTCCTCTGCTTTCCACATTTAGGCTGGTCAGGTAAACGAATTGCTAGTCAAACCGGATCACATTGAGCTCTCTGAGGATTGTCAGGAGGTGAGTGGACTTACCGAAGAGACCTTGACAGAAGCTGAACCGCTTGAGGAGGCCATCGAACAGGTGATCAGTCTCATACAATCTGTCCTGACAGGCTGCTATTAATAAAGATATTTTCATTTGAGAGTGGATCCTTTCATAGGACAGTTAAACTTTCTTTTCTGATTATCTTTGAGGGAGGGTCTGCATATAAACCATTTAGTGGCATATCTTTACCCACTATTACATGCATTATTTAACAACTTGTGGACTGATATTTGCACAAGCAGACTTGTGGGTATGTATTAAATGGCACATAAAAGTAGCATTCACTCAGAGTGTCCATGTGTGTGCAGTTGAATCAGAGGTTATGTGCAGAAGTGGACGCAGGTGCAGGAAACACCTTCTACCTCTGTACAGATGGACAGCTTCATGTTCGACAGGTCCTCCATCCCGAGGCTTTCAGCAAGGTATCAAACTCTAAATACTGCAACTGAGCAGGTGATATTTATTTATAAGGAAATCATTTATAAGTGCAGATGTGTGTTCTTGACTGCTTGCTTTTGTGCTTTTCAGAATATTTTGTTGCCTGACTGTTTCTTCTCATTCTTTGACCTGCGGAAAGAATTCAAGAATAAATTCCCATCAGAAGGGGAGTTGAAAGACTTGAATCTTCAGGTCATGGCTGACTGTATCCTTAAAGAAGATCATGACATCATTTTGTGTGTGTTTTTGTACGACTTAAATGGATGAGAGTAGATTATGACACACAGTTGTCAATTCTCTGACAACCAGGGTAAGGAAGTTGTATTTGAGTGTGTATGAGAGAAAAAGATAGGCTACAGGGTGTTGGCTGCAGGATCCCAAGGTTTTGAAATGCAAATAGACTCACAATAGTGTGGGCTCAATTGAGCCAGCAAGAGAAAGCCAAGAGTGTTTAGCCAACAAGCTTAACCTGCCACACCTACGCTGTAACGTCTTAATACACACACACACTTACAGAATCAAATACACAATGCGATAGCTAAGCCCTCTGCAAAGCAAGAAAGGTTAATCGAAAGTCATTCTCTCCCTTCATGTTTCTATTGTTCCTTTATGGAAGCCTGCGGTGTTTCAACGGTCCCTGTGCGTTTATAGACGCCATCCTAGTTGTTCCTTGCATCTTTACTGTGTCATTAAATGGTAATTATCACGGTAACACTAAACCCAGACGCTGTATTCCTTGACTGAGGTTGCGATCAGACCTAAATGTGGTTGTGGATTCTTCTCTTCATGCTTTCACTGCTCACAAGGTTCAGCAGATGTCCGAAATTGTTTTAGCACTTATCTCGGAGCCTGTCTGTAAGTCATTATAACTTATTATATATTATTGTCTAAACAATTGATTGTATTATTCAGAAGTGTTTTTGTTGTGAACCTGCTTTATTTGTCTTCACAGGTCACCAGTTCTCCTTCCCAGAAAAAGTGAATGACAAGTTTGAGACTGGCACTTGGTAAGAGCCGTTTCTTATTCAAGTTAAACTATCAAACAAATGTTTGCAACTGTGTTCTACGTATTGTTTTAATTAATTGATTAGTATTGAGTATTTAATATAAAGTTTATTTTTTATTTTTTTTATTTTAATAAATCCTGAGAAGTTCATGCTATGAATTCAATTCTTATTCACTAATGAACATGCAAAAACTATTACTGGTAAATGAATTTTACAGTAATTTTATTTATCTGTTTAGATATTGAAGGTTTGTTTTTATTTAGGGTCAAAGGGTCACTTGATGTTCATTTTTGCCTGGTGTGACATATTTTTAAATTGCATGTATGTATGTGTATAGTAGTAAGATGGAGAGGGTGGATGATAACACGGTGATCAGAGCTCGGGGTCTTCCATGGCAGTCCTCAGACCAGGACATCGCCCGATTCTTCAGGGGTCTCAACATCGCCAAGTATGCACACATACAGTAACCTGCAAACCACCCATAGGCAGCACTTATTAATAAATGATTATCATTCAGTCTGTGCACAATGCAAGTGTTTCTAATGAATGCCTGTATGTGTGTGTGTGTGTGTGTGTTTGTGTGTGTAGAGGAGGTGCTGCGTTGTGTCTGAATGCACAGGGCAGGAGGAACGGAGAGGCACTAGTGCGCTTTGAGAGTGAAGAGCACAGAGATTTGGCCCTGCAGAGACACAAGCATCACATGGGCACCAGATACATTGAGGTGCACACACATTCATAAAGCTATTATGTTAAGTATAGTGTAATACTAAGCATAGTGATATATAAATAAATCATATTAATAAAAATTTAAATCTGTTTTGATACATTGATGAACAAAATCCAGTTACTATAACCTTTTTTTAATTGTAGTGAAATTGTATGTACGTTTAAAATTATTTACATAATATTTTATTGCAGGTTTACAAGGCAACAGGTGAAGACTTTCTGAAGATTGCAGGAGGTAAAAAGACGTTTTTTTTTTTGTGCTTAAGTTTGCATGCATGTGTTATTTGTGTTTGTATGTGGATAGGGTTGGGTTCTGAGAACTGGTTCCATTATTAATTAAATTCTATGAAAAATCTATTCTTTTTCAGAACTGGTTCAATTAAAAAAAAAATGGAGCAGTGTGACAAGTGTAGTTTCCCAAACTTAATTATTTGTATGAGCCACTTCTATGAATTTAAAAATGTAATGTGCAACCAATATAGTGAACAAATGATTCAGAGTCAGTTCTTTGCAGTGAACCAAAATCAGTGAGATCTGATTTACATTTATTCATTATTGAAGTCATCTAATTTGTCCATGTCGAAAGACCTACAGGAAGTAAAATAACTGTAATAATTTACAAGAATTGGACCAGGAACTAACAGTCTTACTTTCCCATCCCTATATGTGAACAATATTTGCACATTCTAGTCTTACTAGCGACTATATTAATGCAGTTGTAATAAAACTGTGTATATCCTCTGATTCCCTGAGTTTGTGTTCCGTCAGGTTTATTTGCGTTGGTTTGAGGATGTTTTGTGTATTTTAGATTCACATTGAGTGGCTCATGTGTCAATGTCTGACCGACAGGTACCTCTAATGAAGTCGCCAAATTTCTGTCGAGGGAGAATCAGGTTATCGTGCGCATGCGTGGACTTCCATTCACCGCCACCGCTGAGCAGGTGCTGCAGTTCTTCTCCCCGGCGTGTCCTGTGACAGACGCCACCGAAGGCATTCTGTTTGTACGCTTTCCCGATGGCAGGCCCACTGGGGACGCGTTCGTCCTGTTCTCCTGCGAGGAGCATGCTCAGAACGCACTGAAAAAACACAAGGACATCCTGGGCAAGAGGTACATAGAGCTGTTCAAGAGCACTGCGGCTGAGGTGCAACAGGTGAGAGCAGCACTTCCTATTTGATTTCAAACCATTAGTTGTGTAGAGTGTATTATAGTTGGTTTAGACCGACAGACTCGGCTGGGCAAGTAAAGCGTGATGTGTTTGGGTGTGTAAGTGTGTGTACAAGCATGTACTCTATCGGCTCGCTGAACAAACACTCAGCTCGGCAATCTGTAAAATATTAGCTTTTCAAAGATGTCATAAAGATTTTCTTCCAGTCTTCCTGTTCTGCAATGCAAAATCTTTAAAATGTCATTGTTACTAATTTTGTAGGATTACTTGGAATTTCTCTTTGTTAATATTTAGCTGCCGTCATATTATATATCAAACCAAACTACTCAACCATTGCAGGTGGTTGAACTCACTTGAACCTGTTTTGAGCAGATGTCATGTGTGTTTGACTTGCTCAGCTGTGCTGTTCACCCGCAGTGGGGTGTCATTTAGGCAAAGACAATGCCATCGTGCTTTATATTAATAGTTGACTGGTTGTTGGGTTCTTTAATAAACAGAATACTTACAATTGAATCATCACATTAAAAATGCCAAAAGACTTAACTTATGCCTAACATAATAGGAAACCAAGCAAACTGAATCCCTCACGCAATAAACACCAACCTGCTTTGCCCATATACCTTTTACAAACTTGAATTACATTTTGTCTAATAACAGCATGCAGCACTGATTTTTTTATTGTTTTAATTTTACTTTTAACATAATAAATGCATAATCATTAGACTACAACAATGAACGTTATATGCATAATAAATCTATTTTATGATTTTTACTTTAGTCTATATTATATAAATGCAGAGTTATTTTGCTATCAGAGTGATTGCAGATTTTTTTCCATCTTAGTTTTTGAATGCAAAATATGCATTAGTTAAGTTTTACCTATAACGAATAATGGGAAAATTAATAATAAGAATAAAATAGGTTAAACTAATTTTCTGTCTATTTAAACCAAAGTACAGATATATCGGACCAGTCATAATGAAGAATTAATTACAGAAGGGGTAATGACATTAAACAATAAAATATAGAGAAACAAAGGTTTTTGCTCTGGGTTTTTAATGCTAACCCCTTAAGTGACTTGCTCAAACAGGAAGTGCATATTAATAGACCTGTTCTCGTAAAGTTCCAACCAAATATAAAACCAACACAGAATGGGCAAGTTGTCTCCATATATATATAAGGCCATTTAAAGATTCAGACACACCAAACGTGTGTTTGCATGGTGGCAAACAGTATCAGTACCTGCATGCAGAGCACAGTTCATCCGTCATCTCCACACCTGGAGCTTTAAACAGGCAGAAGTCTATTTGATGATCTGCATTGCCAGTCATATAACTCCAGCATTTGTGTGTCAGGTTCTGAACAGATACTCATCGGCCCCATTGATTCCCGTGGCCCCATCCCCCATCCTGTCTATTGTGCCACCCACCACATTCGTGCCCCCACCGGCAGCAGTGACAGGTGTGCGGGACTGCGTGAGATTGAGGGGTCTGCCGTACGATGCCACCATCCAGGACATACTGGTTTTCTTGGGGGAATACACCGCTGACATCAAGCCACATGGAGTGCATATGGTGCTTAACCAGCAGGTAAGCATCTCAGACCCACCTATATACATTAGAACTGTAGTATTCTTATGAAGTTCATCCAGTAACAAAATAAGCACACCTATGCAGCTCAGAATGTGTTCTGTCAGGGAGTTTTCCCCTTTTGGCTCAACCGCTCCGTGAAAAAGGGTGATTAATCACAGCTTCTGTCAGGACTTGTGATTCTTCATTCCTTTACAATGTGTTTCTATCATTGCCCGCTGAAGATAACTGTACTTGATAGACTATACAAATGTTTCCACACAAACTGCCTTTTCTTTTTTTAAGTTGGCTTGCTGGCTTGTATATTTCCAGCTAGATAAAAAGAAGGAATGTAATGATTCTGATTCCTCTTAACAGTTCCATTAAATATTCTTTTACAATACTGTTCAAAAGATTTAGTTGGAGATAATTAAAAAAGAAAAATTCATGTTTTGGAAGAATTCTCTTATGCTCACCAGGGCTGCATTTATTTGAACAGAAATACGGTAAAAAGAGTAATATTTTGAAATACTGAATAAAAATGTTTGTGTTCCTGTAGCTCAATTGGTAGAGCAAGGTTAGGGGTTCGATTCCCTGGGAACACATGATAGGTAAAAATTGATAGCCAGAATGCACTGTAAGTCGTAAGCATCTGCTAAACGCTTAAATTTAATTTTTATTTTAAATAAAAAAATAACCCCCCCCCCGCTCCCGTTATTGCAAAGCAATCATTCTAGTATGCTGATCTGGTGCTCAAGAAACATTTATAATGATTATCGATTGCATGAAACAGGTGTGCTGCTTAATATTTATTGTGGAATTTTATGATACTTTTTCAGGATTTTTTGATGAATAGGAACAGCATTTATTTAATATAGCATATTTAACAATGTAAAAGTCTTTACTGTCACCTTTTGAATACATCCTTGTTGAGTAAAATATTAATTTATTAAATAGTCCAACCTTACGAACCCCAAACATTTGAATGGTAATGTATTACTTTTTAAGGAATAAATATTTTTTGGGGGAAAGTAATTTAGAATTTAAAACAATTAATGCAAAGTGCTTTTTACACAGTTTTTTTATGCAACCCAATAATTACAAAAACATGTAGTACTTGTTTTTTGTTTAAAGTGAGTTTATGAATCAGCATCTGTTTGTGTGTTTGGTCAGGGCCGTCCGTCGGGTGATGCTTTTATCCAGATGCGTTCAGCTGAGCGGGCGTTCCTGGCGGCCCAGCACTGCCACAAGCGCAGCATGAAGGAGCGATATGTGGAGGTGTTTGCGTGCTCTGCTCAGGAGATGAACATCGTGCTGATGGGGGGCACGCTCAACAGGAGCGGCCTCTCACCGCCGCCATGTAAGTTACGACGTAAGTGCCGCTGGGCTCTGGGTCTGCTTCTCTCAGCTGTGTGTGCGGGTAGGTGGCGCTTCACGCCTTCCTGTTTTTCCCTTTTCTCTCATTCATTCACTTATTCATTCATGGTGGGTGTCCCGTCCATTTTCCCGCCCAGGCAGGAATGGGCTTCAGGAGAAGTAGGAATCTGGGGGGTGAATGTTTTTTTTTATTTGTTTTTATTTGTTTTAAATTCAATTCAGATCTTTTCAATTTGTAAGATGCTTTTTTCGATAGCAGGGGAATGGAGGGCTTTGATTTGGGGTGATTTATTGCAATCTTTCTAAATCTAAATGTGCACAATTTTAGTCCTTAATCATAAATGTCACCATATGCACTTTGGTGTGTTGTGGAAAGGCACTTTCTGTTTGATTTAGTGTAGATTTCTTTCTTTCTTCGGTTATAGATAGTCAGCTCCATAACTTTGCTATCCTAGCAACCAACAGCGACACATGTAAAAGCCTCGGCACGCCACAGGTTCAGTCCGGTTAAAGGCATCTAAATACCTCTGGCTGTGTACTGATATGTGTTGAAGGGTGGAGGAACATACTTGACTTGTAGCTGAATTATAATGGCAGTTATTGACAGTTTTGGGTTATGGTCTGCTGGTCACACTGGAGTGTGAGATAAAGTTTGGGCTAGAGATTTTAATAGAAATATGTTTATTCTCCTAAACTGATATTTCTTCAATAGATTTTGACAGATTTAATATAACAAGACACATACCATTGACATGATTGATGAGATTTGTAATTGTAGCGTTAACTATGAGGCATGCTCAAATTGGCTGCAAAACAGCTCATTTATTTTTCAGGCTCACAATGTGACAGGTGGGCTTTTGAGATAGCTACTGCTTGTGGCTACACCGTATATAGATCATTGTTTGTTTGAAGAGATGACTGCATGAGCCTCTGATGACAAACAATGAACAGGACTTGAAAGAGGTTTTAAGGTGTAAAGCCCTCATTGTAACTGGATTAGGTTCAGTCAGGACCACACCCTTTAATTATTTGGCAAAAATACCTCGACTACCTCACTAGTTTTTATGTTATTAGTAATTATGTAAATTCACTTTATTCACACTGAAATGGTATACACAAAGTTTTGTCAACAATTTTGTGCCATCTTAAGTGAGAATAAAATGAATTAAAATAATATAAAAAATTATGAAATTATGCATTAAAAAATATATATATATATCTTATCCCCTGCTCCATACAGGACACAATATTTCCAGTATTTCTGCTGTAATTGTGACAAAAAAAATTTAGTTAACAGAAACGGAGAGTATTAATATATTACATTTCTTAACCTGAAATTTCTTTTTTTAATCTTAAAGGGAATGTTCACCCAAAAATAAAATTCTATCATTAATTTCTCAACCTTATGTTGTTTCAAACCCGTATGACCTTATCTTTGGAACACAATTAATATACGTTTGATGAAATCTGAGAGCTTTTTGATCCTCCATAGACAACAGTGTGACCGAAATGTTCCCAGGCCCAGAAACATAGTAAGAACATTTTTTAAATAGTCCATGTAACATCAGTGCTTCAACATTGCTATCTGTGGAGGGTCAGAAGGCTCTCGGATTTCATCTAAAATAGCTTGATTCGTGTTCCGAAGATGAACAAAAGTCTCATCATCACATCTAGTTGCATAAACTGGAAGCTTCAAGTTTGTTTTTTCACTCAATAATTCCTCAATATACCACCTCCCCCATTTCAGGTTTGTCCCCTCCATCATACGCATTTCCTCACGGGACAGCTGTTCTTCCTGCTGGAACGGTCCTTCCTGCGGGAGCAATGCTACCTGTGGAACCAGCAGCTATCTACCCCTCCCAGTTCCTGTTGAGTCCCCGACCCCTGGCACCAGCGACAGCCTTCTACCCTGCCAGCAACCCACTGTACATGAACTACACCACCTATTATCCCAGGTAACAGTTATATCTCTTATGCTTGTTTTTCAGTCAAAGACAAGCCATGCGCATAGACTTATGCAGCATAAGATCAATAGTTACCTGCAATTTCATTCACAGAAGATGATGAATGGATGATTGAATGACATTTATTTTGGAGTTAATGACATGTCTAATACTCTAGTGTACATATTAATCAAAGTCAGCGTCTGTATCCAAAACTTAGAGAGATTACTGAGGAATGAAGGCATCACAGATGCATACATGGTTCCAAGGCACTGCCTTTAATATGCCATAACGCTGTGTGTGAAATGATACAAATGGCATCTGAAGGAGTGGTTAAAAGGGAAAAAAGTTATTTAATGAATATCCACTGGAATTCATAATTGCAGTTCTAACAAGAAATAAGCAGTGTAGTCTTGAAATATTTCCTTAGTTTTATCTAGAGTTGTTCTAGATCATTAGTTGTGATGCCTTTAAAATCGGTCTGAACCAGTTTCTTTAAGAGGCACCTTTATGTTTTGGACACGTTGGGCAATATGTTACTCTTACATGATGTCAGAATACTCATCGGTAGCTGTCTTATGTTTAATGAGATGTTTCACAAAATGTGATTATTTACGTACAACCCCTTTGTGTATTCTGTGGTGTTTGAGGGTGTTTTTTTTTTGTTTTTTTGAAGAGCTGCTTAAAAAAAGCTCTCAAAGCTGAACATAATGACTTTGTCTCTAAGAAGGACTTGCACAACCAGGAATGGGTGTGTTTAAAAGGGTAACTACACAGTGAGTGTGTCACACCCGTTTTAACACAGCATTAATGTGCGTTTTAGCTCACTTCATAGTTGAAGAACTGGTTCAGTTACGTATTGTCTGTGTGACATTTAAGGACAGAAATATGATTATCTTGCTATAGGAAGACTTCAGAAACCCTAGAGAAGATCTATAGAGTTATCTATCACTCCAACACAATGAGGTTTGATTGGGGTTTGATCTGTTCAACCAATAAGAAGAAACAGATCATTTTAAAAAATATAAATATTTCATGTTTAATATAAAAGTTATATAAAATACATATATATGAATACTTTGACTAATTTACCTTTTTTGTTTTAGTTTTTCATAAATTTGATCCATGTCTGTTCTCATACAGCCCACCTGGCTCCCCGACTAACATCACCTACTTCCCTACTGGCCACACCCCTTCAGCTGGCTCAGTCCTCTCAGCCCCACCCACAGCACTGATACGAATGCAAGGCCACGCCCCTTCCCATGTTTATAATAGCGGGTTTAAAGAAATCCTCAGCATGGTACATGGATATCAGGTGAGTTTAAAATACACCCACGACTGTATTACAATATCAGTGTGAGTCCAGGAATTTCTATTTTTTTTTTGTTGACTTCCTACTACTTCCTACTAAATAGCAAGTAACTCAATTAACTGCAGTTCACTGCTGACCTCTTTTTAAATGTATTAGTAGCCAGCTGCACAATGTTATTGAGCGCCACTGATCCAAATACAAGTCCTAGTTTGTTCCACATAAGAAACTCAGTGTGTATGTGTGTGTGTGTGTTTATAGGCAGGGCAAGGCTGGATTGTAGGGAACATTAAGGTGTGTCTTTTGCCCTGGAGTGCTCAGCATTGAAGATTTAGATGCTTTAGTGGGTTGAGTAAAAGGAATGCATAGTTGCATTGTCACAACCTCTCGATGAGCTAAACAGGTTCCTCTGGTCTAAATTCCCTCACAGACACACACACACACACCGAGCTAAGGTGCGGTGCATTGGCCTGCTCTAACTTGACTACTGGTTTTCCGTTGCATTGCAGCAGGAGCCCGGTAGTAGCATTCAAGATCAGGCACACAATGAACACTTCCATATTGCAAAAACCTGCTCATATTATGTATATGAGTTATATATAGTTTCATTATTTCTATAAATCATTTAAAAAATTTCAATTTTTATGCTTATTATTATAACTTAATTGATATATTATATAGCAATCATATTATAATTATAATTTAAAAATACATTAAACAAATATGTATATGGGTAAAAAATAAGATGTCCCATTTTGGTGTCTGCATCAATTTAAATGTACAAAAGTGATTTTATATGTTTCGAATAACTTTTGTGGAAAATAACATGATATGTGTTATAATGTTTCATCATCATACAACATAACAGATATAGTTATGTAAAAATTAAACGACATGCAAGATAAGATTTTTGGGTATATGAACTATTGTTACACTGAATAACATTTTAGTGTGTCTTGTAAATCATAGTAAAAAAAAAGTATGATAGTCATCTTTTTTTATTCATAAAACATTCAATTAAAAAAGACACATTTCAATATACAGGAAAAAAATGTTAAGCTGTATATTATATATATATATATATATATATATATATATATATATATATATATATATATATATATATATATATATATATATATATATATATATATATATATATATACATACACACACACACACACACACACACACTCGATCACTGTAATACATTTCATATTTATTTCTAATAAGGGAAGGAGACCCTCTGCAATCAGAATTTCAGAGTTTCACTTTCTTTTTAACATTCTTGCTTTAAGTTAAGAGCGTGAAGGGTTTCACCCAAAGTATGTATATGTGTTCAAAATATATTTTTTCACAGGAGTGAAACATTCTATTAGGCTGCCTAATGGGCTAACAAACCCATTCTAAAAACAGCTGTGACTCCTGCCATGCAGACCCACAATGTGCGTCTCTCCCATGCAGGCTGTACATTCGCCTCAGGCGGTTTGCTAGTTAGTCAGTAGGAGGGCTGTCACTCATTTGAGATGTGACCTATTACAAATAATGAGGCATAAGCATGTGTTCCTTGAGTAAATGTAATTTCTTTCTGTCTCCTTTAGCCCGGCAACAGCGACGCTTTGGTAACTCTCCCTTCTATGCTGTCGGCCAAGCAGCCTATTGGAGACCAGACTGTAGGAGGCGGAGCCTATCTTGACTTGCAGTTGCTTTAAGCCAATCTATTGACGAGGCCACGCCCCTGTGGTGGATTCAACAAACCCCTCAATACAAAGCAGTTTATGCCATTTATGCTATTTATATAAAAATTAGAAAAATAATTATATGTATTTTGACATTTATTGTATATTGCACATTGTTTTTTTATGCATTAGAGCTACTATTCTACTCATTCAGTTTGTTGCATGAGTTTGTATGTTTGTGTCCATGCACATGTAGTGATGTTCACTCAGGAAATAGCTTCTTGAACCAGGGTCTAAACATTAAACCTGTCGAATAGAGGCAGACTTTCACTGATACCATAAATTTAAGCCAAAGGACCAGAAAAAAAGTGTGTGTGTGTGTGTGTGTTTGTGTGTGTCAGTGCCTCCCTGTTGATGTGACTCTACCGTGAGTATGTGTAAATATGTAGAGCCTCTCTTTTTTTTCTTTGAAGGTTATAATTTGCATGAAGTTCATAGAGCTAGCTGTTCTAACATGTTTACAAGATTCGCCAAACTCTTGCACCGCGCACAGTGTAGTTCGTGGATGTATGCAACATAGTTCTTTTAAGTCATTTCGCCAAAAATAGCTCAGAACCAGAATCAGGAACAACTTTTGTGCTTTATATCTGTCTGTAAAATA